>NC_057799.1:619646652-619689528 GCF_018294505.1 Triticum aestivum | reverse complement strand
TTTCCTTCTCCCCTCTTCCTCCTTCCCTCTTTCTCCTAGTTGGAATAGGAAAGGGGGGCGAATCCTACTTGGACCGGGAGTCCAAGTAGGACTCCCCCCTTGGCGCGCCCCCTTGGGCCGGCCTTCTCTTCCCCCCTCCTTTATGGCACACCAAGTCTTCTCTTAGCCGTGTGCGGTGCCCCCCTCCACAGTTACACACCTCGGTCATATTGTCGTAGTGCTTAGGCGAAGCCCTGCGCCGGTAACTTCATCATCACCGTCGCCACGCCGTTGTGCTGACGGAACTCTCCCTCGTCCTCAACTGGATCAAGAGCTTGAGGGACGTCATCGTGCTGAACGTGTGCTAAACACGGAGGTGCCGTACGTTCGGTACTTGGATCGGTTGGATCGTGAAGACGTTCAACTACATCAACCGCGTTACTAAAAGCTTCCGCTTTCAGTCTACGAGGGTACATGGACACACACTCCCCGCTCGTTGTTATGCTTCTCCTAGATAGATCTTGCGTGATCGTAGGAATTTTTTTGAAATACTACATTCCGCACCAGTGGTATCAGAGCCAGATCTATGCGTAGATGTTATATGCATGAGTAGAACACAATGAGTTGTGGGCGATAATAGTCATACTCCTTACCACCAATGTCTTACTTTGATTCGCTAGTATGGTTGGATGAAGTGGCTCAGACCGACATTACATGACCGCATTCATGAGACTGGTTCTACCGACGTGCTTTGCACATAGGTGGCTGGCGGATGTCTGTTTCTCCAACTTTAGTTGAATCAAGCTTGACTACGGCCGGTCCTTGTTGAAGGTTAAAACAACACACTTGACGAAAAATCGTTGTGGTTTTGATGCGTAGGTAAGAACGGTTCTTGCTAGAAGCCCGTAGCAGCCACGTAAAACTTGCAACAACAAAGTAGAGGACGTCTAACTTGTTTTTGCAGGGCATGTTGTGATGTGATATGGTCAAGACGTGATGAGATATAAGTAGTTGTATGAGATGATCATGTTTTGTAAGTTATCGGCAATCGGTAGGAGCCATATGGTTGTCTTCTTATTGTATGAATTGCGATCACCATGTATATCACTATGTGTTAGCGATAGTAGTTGTAGCAATAGTTGGCGAGACGACCACGACGCTACGATGGAGATCAAGGTGTCAAGCCGGTGATGATGGAGATCATGACGGTGTTTTGGAGATGGAGAAAAAAGGCACAAGAAAATGATGGCCATATCATGTCACATATTTTGATTGCATGTGATGTTTATCTTTTTATGCATCTTATTTTGCTTAGTACGGCGGTAGCATTATAAGATGATCCCTCACTAAATTTCAAGGTATAAGTGTTCTCCCTAAGTATGCACTGTTCCTACAGTTTGTCGTGCCGAGAGACCACGTGATGATCGGGTGTGATAGGCTCTATGTTCACATACAACGGGTGCAAGCTAGTTTTGCACACGCAGAATACTCGGGTTAAACTTGATGAGCCTAGCATATGCAGATATGGCCTCGGAACATTGAGACCGAAAGGTCAAACGTGAATCATATAGCAAATATGATCAACATAGTGATGTTCACCATTGAAAACTACTGCATCTCACGTGATGATCGGGCATGGTTTAGTTGATATGGATCACGTGATCATTTAAATGACTAGAGGGATGTCTATCTAAGTGGGAGTTCTTAAGTAATATGATTAATTGAACTTTAATTTATCATGAACTTAGAACCTAATAGTTTTTGCATGTCTATGTTGTTGTAGATCAATGTCCCATGCTACCGTTCCTTTGAATTTTAATGCGTTCCTAGAGAAAGCTAAGTTGAAAGATGATGGTAGCAACTACACGGACTGGGTCCGTAACTTGAGGATTATCCTCATTGCTGCAAAGGAGAATTACGTCCTGGAAGCACCGCTAGGTGTACCACCCGCGCCAGCAACTGCAGACATTGTGAATGCCTGGCAGTCGCGTGTTGATGCATGACTACTTGATAGTTCGGTGTGCCATGCTTTACGGCTTAGAATCGGGACTTCAAAGACGTTTTGAACGTCATGGAGCATATGAGATGTTCCAGGAGTTGAAGTTAATATTTCAAGCAAATGCCCGAGTTGAGAGATATGAAGTCTCCAACAAATTCTATAGCTGCAAGATGGAGGAGAATAGTTCTGTCAGTGAACGTATACTCAAAATGTCTGGTTATCATAACTACTTGACACAGCTGGGAGTTAATCTTCGTGATGATAGTGTCATTGACAGAGTTCTTCAATCACTGCCACCAAGCTATAAAGGCTTCGTGATGAACTATAATATGCAAGGGATGAACAAGACGATTCCCGAGCTCTTTGCGATGCTAAAGGCTGCAGAGGTAGAAATAAAAAAGGAGCATCAAGTGTTGATGGTTAACAAGACCACTAGTTTCAAGAAAAAGGGCAAAGGGAAGAAGGGGAACTTCAAGAAGAACGGCAAGCAAGTTGCTGCTCAAGTGAAGAAGCCCAAGTCTGGACCTAAGCCTGAGACTGAGTGCTTCTACTGCAAAGGGACTGGTCACTAGAAGCGGAAATGCCCCAAGTATTTGGCGGATAAGAAGGATGGCTAAGTGAAAGGTATATTTGATATACATGTTATTGATGTGTACCTTACTAATACTCGTAGTAGCACCTGGGTATTTGATACTGGTTCTGTTGCTCATATTTGCAACTCGAAACAAGGGCTACCGATTAAACGAAGATTAGCTAAGGACGAGGTGACGATGCGTGTGGGAAATGGTTCCTAAGTCGATGTGACCGCCGTCGGCACGCTACCTCTAGATCTACCTTCGGGATTAGTTTTAGACCTAAATAATTGTTATTTGGTGCCAGCGTTGAGGATGAACATTATATCTGGATCTTCTTTCATGCGAGACGGTTATTCATTTAAATCAGAGAATAATGGTTGTTCTATTTATATGAGTAATATCTTTTATGGTCATGCACCCTTGATGAGTGGTCTATATTTGTTGAAGCTCGATCGTAGTGATACACATATTCATAATATTGAAGCTAAAAGATGCAAAGTTAATAATGATAGTGCAACTTTTTTGTGGCACTGTCGTTTAGGTCATATTGGTGTAAAGCGCATGATGAAACTCCATGCTGATGGGCTTTTGGAATGACTTGATTATGAATCACTTGATGCTTGCGAACCATGCCTCACACTACAAAAAAAGACACATCCTTGACATTTTGGGCCGAATGAAATTTTTTTATCATACTTATGACACTTCTATGACGATAATTATGACAAAACCCGGTATCATCATAGATGTGGTGGGATCCTACTTCTATGACAAAAAATCATGACAGAAAATGGGCTTTTCGTCCTGGGCGGGCCGGAGACGCAGCTGCATGACATTCTTTGGGCCGTCCATGACAGAAAAAACCATGGTAGAAGCGAGGGCGAGGTAAATATTGGGGTGTTCCCGGTTACGATGGGTGGTCGGGGCCGAGCGATGCAGGGAGGTTTGCGCGTTTCTCTCGTACACGCACGCGCGTCGGTGCGAGGCGTTGGGCTCTAACTGAACCCGAACGAGGCATTCACCTACTGAACCCGAGCGATTGCACCGCAGGCTACACGTTACTGAACCCGAGTGATCGATCATTGGCTGTTAACTGAACCAGATCGAGCGATTCCTTCGCTACTGCTGCTAACTGAAGCCGATCGAAGCTACCTCTGGATGAACAGTGAGCGTTGCTGGGGGATTTGGATGAACAGTTCCCAGTGGGGGTGGATGAACAGGACCCCGTGGTGTTGCCTCTGGATGAATAGGACCCCGATCGATCGAGCCGGTTGGGGCTGGATAAACAGGACCCCGTGGAGGGCTGGATGAACAGGACCACCCCATGGAGGGCTGGATGAACAGTAGATGGTGGAGGGCTGGATGAACAGTAGCCCGTGGAGGGGTGGTTGAACAGGAGCCCATGGAGAGGGTTGGTTGAATAGTAGCCGGTGGAGTAGCGCGTGGTGGAGGCTGGATGAATAGGAGCATGTGGATGAACAGTAGCCCATGGAGGCTGGAGGGGGTCGACGGTGGATGAACAGTAGCCCGTGGAGGCTGGAGGGGGTCGACGGTGGAGATGAACAGTATCCCGTGGAGTCCCGTTTTGCGGTACGCCACACCCCTCCCCATGAACAGGACCCCCGTTTCGACCATAGCGCTCCAGCACAAGTCCGTTTCCTCCGTTTTGCGGTACGCCACACCCCTCCCGATCAACAGGACCCCCTTTCGACCGTAGGAGGTCGAACACAAGTCTGTTTCCTCCGTTTTGCGGTACGCCAGACCCCTCCTGATGAACAGGATCCCATTTCGAACGTGGCCGGTCGAACACAAGGCTGTTTCCTCCGTTTTGCGGTACGCCAGGCCTCGTTTCCATCGGCTGTTCCATCCAAGCCCTCCTGATTAACACGACGACGCATTCCGTTCCGACCGAGCCAGTTGGCTCCCCATGAACATGACGACGACGTTGTTTCTCCGTTCCGACCCAGCCATGTACACGAGCCCTGGCCGTATGTATGCGCGAGTAGGCATTCGAGACCCCTCCCGTATGTACGTACGTGGCCGTATTTTCTTTCTTGCACACTGGCCGCTGTACGTACGTGTACATGCTACATGCGTGCCTCTACTACGACACGTGCGTGCTCTACACCGACCAGTATGTACGTACACGTTCACGACCAGAATGACAACGCTACGTACGCTTCGACCAGGTGGGTCCCGACTGTCAGGCACTTCCTTCCGTGCAAAGATATAGCTGGTGGGTCCCAGCAGCCAGGGGGCGAATCGTTTTTTTTGCCTGGACGCACTTCCTTGCGTGCGAAGATGTAGGTGGTGGGTCCCAGCAATCAGGGGGAAACGTTTTTTCGCAAAATACGGTGGCGCGTCCGGTGGGTCCCCGCTGTAAGGTGCAGGAATAATTATTTTGCTGTAATAAGGAGGCACTTCCTTGCGGCTGCCGTGGACCCAGCTGTCAGCCTCTCCATGTACAGTACTCTTCCGATGGAAGTCGGTCGTTGACCAGATTGACCACACCGCGCCGAGAGCACCAAGGCGCTGGACGACGGCGAGGCCTAGGAAGGGGAAGACGCGACAGTGGATGCCCACGCGGAGAGGAGTACGAGGGTTCACTGGTTCGGCTGCGGTGTGAGGCTGCCGTCGCCGTAGAATAACAGGGGTTGTGGGTGAGTAGAGGGATGGACTGGCCAGCGGTGGGAGTAGTAGGGGGCGGTGAGGCCTCCGCGGCATTGCAGCCGGCCACGGGAGGTAGGAGCACGAGGCACGACCGGCGCTGGTTTGGGCGGCTGGAGCAAGAAGACCAGAGGTTGAAGAAGCACTACGGCCGTTGGATGGACATCGTACGGTCACTGGAGCTAGAATCGTTCATATTGACTAAGTTGACAAAGCCCTCCATCCCCGTCAACTTAGTTGGCCCACAAGTCAGCCTCCCACTATTGTGGGTCCCAGCTAGTAGGGGGTTTGTGCGTAATAAGGAGGCACTTCCTTGCGTGCAAAGATATAGCTGGTGGGTCCGACCTGTCAGCGATGGGAACGTTTTTTCACGAAATACAAAGGCCCTTCCGGTGGGTCCCAGCTGTCAGGTGGAGGAATCATTATTTTGCGCGTAATAAGGAGACATTTCCTTGCGTGCGTCCGTGGACCCAGCTGTCAGCTTCTCCACGTACAGTCTACTCCCGATGGTGTCGTTTGTTGACCATGTTGACCACTCCACGCCGAGCGCATCCAAGGTGGTGGACGACGGCGAGGCCTAGGAAGGGGACGACGCGGAGCCGGGGAAGACGCGGAGCCGGAAAAGATGCGGCAGTGGATGCCCACGCGGAGAGGAGTACAAGGTTTCATTGGTTCGGCTGCGGTGTGAGGCTGCCGTCGCCGTAGGGCCTGGCTAGCGGTGGGAGTAGTAGGGGCGGTGAGGCCTCAATGGCAGCACAGCCGGCCACTAGAGGCTGGAGCAGGCGGTCTCGCCGGCGCTGGTTTGGGCGGCTGCTGCAAAAAGAGCAGCGATTGAAGAAGCAGCAGGACCGTTCGAATCAAATCCAACGGTTACTGCTGCTAGAATCATTTGTTGACTAAGTTGACAAGCCCTGCGTACGCGTCAACTTAGTAGGCCCACAGGTCAGCCTCCCAACCGGTGCGCCCCAGATGTCAGTGGGAGGAATCATTTTATTGCGTAATAAGGAGGCAGTTGATTGCGTGCGGCCAGGCCAGCAGAGGTAGTAGGGTGGGCCGGGGAAGCCTGCACGGCATCACAGCGGGCCACAAGAGGAGGGAGCAGGCAGTCCCGCCGGCGCTAGTTTAGGCGGCTGGAGCAGGAAGGTCAGAGATTGAAGAAGCACGTCGGCCGTTGGATGGACATCCAACAGTCACTGCTGCTAGAATCGTGTGTTGACTGACAAAGCCTTGCATAAACAAGTCAGCCTCGAAATCTGTGGGTGTACATCCCATTTGCTATTATTTTTATAATTTTTACTCATTTTCTAATTCATATGGAATTAGTGCAGCCCGTTTTCCATTTTTCGAATTGTTGCCCATTTTCTGGTCAGTACCAGGGTTAAAAAATTTAACTAAATATGTGCGAAATTTTGAAAATTCACAAATTTTTGCTGGGGAACAAAATATTATTAATCCAAAAATTAGTAGCCATACTAAAACAAATTTAAAATAAATTAGTACTATGTCATGTTAAATCCAATGAAATACTCCCTCCGTCCCAAAATTCTTGTCTTAGATTTGTCGAAATACAGATGTATCAAGTCACGTTTTGGTATTAGATACATCTGTATCTAGACTAATCTAAGAAAAGAATATTGGGACGGAGGGAGTATAAGATATAAGTGAAGAACAAAAACAAAAAAATAAACTAATATCCCATTTGCTATAATTTCTTTGGAATTTTCAACCCCTTTTGATATTACTTTTAACAGACACTGACCATACTCTTTGGCCAGGCCGGAATGCATCCCTCCTCGTCTTGAAAGGTTTGCAGCCCAGTAAGTCAGAGAAAACAAATAGGCCTAGCTTGGGTATTCTTCAAAAAGAAATACTGGGCTACCTATTTTCCCAAAGAAAAAACGACTGGGCTGGTCATGTTGTTAGACGGGCCACTGAGACCGCACAACCCAGTTTATAGCCCGCTCCTCCGAATTACTACTAAAAAAAGTTGTGCAATTCTGTCGTGCATTGACCATACGTTGAAAATGATGTGTGTCCTAGATATCAGCAGGGTGGATTAGAGTAAAAAACGAGGGGTTCATCTGAGTAGTAAAAGAGGCGCTTGCTTGTGTTCGGGAGTGGACCTGGTGGGTCCGTACTGTCATACTCACAACTACAGTCCTCGCCCGATTCACTATGTTGACAGGGACCGTTTCGAAAAAAGAACTATGTTGATAGGGACGGACGGCGGCGCCGCGGCGAGGGCACCAAAGCAGAGGATAAAGTGTTGTCGCCAATGTGCTGGGCTGGGTTGGACATTCTTATTGAAAAATAAAAATGGACCGGAACTATTTACAACATTGACTACGATTTGCATGGGTCCGCTGGTTGCAGGAAGAAAATGCTGGGAGAAAGAAGACTGGTCGCTATCTTTGCCTAAGAATAATATCGACTGAATGTAACGACACTATCATAGGAAATAATATCCTCCTGTTAAATCATGAATTTAAAGAACTGGTGCACGAGCATTTAGCTTTATTTATTTATTTACTTATTTATGTTTAGGGGACCATGAGCATGTACCTGGGCCGGATTCATGTGAGAGCCTCCCTTCCAGTTAATTATGGGCTCCTCTATTGGGCCTTCATCAGTGGGCTGCATGTTATCAACATGTGGAAAATGTGTTCCGTATGAAAAATAGTATGCGCTACGTACGGTACGGGGCACTAAAGGATCGAACCGTGCAACGACTTCCAAAACATTGTGTTTGTCGTTCTAACAACACATTTATTCAACCAACAGACGAAATATACTACTGATTGTACATTGAAAACAGCAGCAACAGCAACCAGGGCTGGGGTGCAACAGAAGCAGTAAGCAGGCCAGAAGAGTGAAGACGCAGCTCTCTCTTCCAAACGAAACATCAGCCATCATTACAAAAGGGCTACCAAAAAAGAACAAGTGTATGCATCAAACTAAATAAAGATCCTACTACACCAAGTGTACGCATCTAACTAACTGGCTCAGTTAGACGTTACTATTTATTAAGCTGTGGAGATTGGCTGACGGCTTGAACCAGATGGGCGCCTGACGGGGGAAACTCCAGCCAGCAGGTTGAAGTCTGATACTTGCGACCCTCTCTCCTACTTTGGGCTGCAGAGCGTGGCGGCACATATCAGGGTATGGTGCATGCAGAGACGCATGGTACGCTATGTACACACAGTTTTGCCTAATGAATGAAACCGCGCTGCCATCATGATCCTTGCCGTCGGTTATGTCCTGGTTAATTGGATAGTTCAGTCCGACAAACAGAGAGCATGTACCAAGGCTAATTACAAACCTCCAGTCAAAAATTCCTGAAGGCCCAGAGAAGCTGTGATCCTGCTCAAAGACCTTGCAGTGACTGTGATTGTATTCCGCGAAACAACATGTCCGGTACGTGCGAACGATCATCAATTGTTCGCCATTGTCTGATCGAGCCAGGAACCACCTACAACTGCCATGCCGCTTTTCTTTGAAAGGTTCTGGGATTAGGAAGGGTAGGGACACCAGGCGGCCTACAACATCATATCAAGTTGGAGTCAAATAAAAAAGGGCTATTGATGTAGTCAATCTTAAGAACAGCATGTTATGAGCATGAATATTTTTTCAATAAATGTTGATAGTAATATAAGCAAGCCATCATGATATCATAGGAAAGTAACATACTGATGTAACAGCCATTTGTAGCGATGACTGGAGTAGGCCAGCAATACGTCCAGCCATAGAAGGAGTCGACAACATAAATGAAGCCCTTGTGTTCAATGGCATCAGAGAACCATGGAGGATGTATGATCCTGCGATGGACGTGCAGATTTATCCACTTACCGCAGTGACCTGTTAGATAGGCGAGACCGCGGTTGAAGAACGCAATTAGCCTGAAGTCTTTATAATTCGCAGATCTTGTGGGCACTTGGCATATTACAACCTTGAGCAAATCAAACTTGGTATCATGTTGGCTACTGTAAGATTCCGAGTATTCTGGGCCGCGGTGCCAAAGCAGTGCAATGTTAATCAAAGGAAGGGGGATCAATCGCCAGGTGTAGACCTCCACGAGCATCCAGCTGCCGCGACCGTCGACGAGCACCATCCAAGACGTGTTCATGCCGACCCAGTACATACCGTTAATGTAGTTGAGGGTGACGGGGATCGGATCGCAGTCAAGGGGGTTGATGCTCGCCACCCTATGATCATTATGCTGTGTGACATGCCGTTTCTGAAGATCAGGCGGCATCAGCAAGCAAGGAGATGGCTTAAAAAGCTCCGGCCCGAGGGCTTTGAGTAAACGGTACAGCCCCAACGAGCACGCGGCGAGCGGCATGGTACTGAGATTGTCCACACGCGAAACAATGAGCTTGATTACCTCTGTGGGGAGCGAATTCCAGCCACTCTTTCGGCGGATGCTGCTCGGTTCTGCCATTGTTAGTGCTTGGGTTTCGAACGAGGGGGGAAGCGCCTTAGCGGGGATGAAGATTGGATGAGGGGGAGGCACCTTAGCGGGGATGGAAGAGAGGACAAAGATGGAGAAGCGAATATGTGTTGCAGGAAGTGGACAGGTGATGATGACTACATCACGCCGCTTGATTTACGAGACACATACCAGCAGCGTAGGGTCATATCGAAGTCAGACAACTTGCTTGAGTGATCACAGTACTGTTACTCCCTACAGTACCTACTACTATGCCCTAACTTGCTTGAGTAGAGTAGTAGTGGAGTAGGAATCTGCTCTACTACTAGCACCGGAGGAGTAGTATATTCTAATCTAAAATAGTTACAAACTTCAATGCCCGTGTGTGGAACAACTGCGAACCGCCATCGGTGCTAACTCAAATCCCCAGCAAACATTCGCTGGGAGACATGGCAGTTGCAAATGCCCGCGACGCAGTTACAGTACGTGTGTAAGGGTGGCGGTTTTGTCAAATACTATGGCTTAAAAACAATCCATCGTCGGATGGAAATCTGACGGTTACGTGGGATTTGCCAGGATTGAGCTCGTGCCGAACAATCGCCAGATATTATTACTAAAAAAAGGTTAAAACACCCGGGGCTATAACTTGCATCGGCTGACCACTAACAATGATACCAACATAGTTGTAAAATGGTCAAAGACCATGTCTATGTGGTGTTTGGAATTATATGCAAAAAAATAGCTAGATGCCCGTGCATTGCACGGGACACCATCATCACCAACTCGGTTTTTTCTCTACTCCTACTCCTATAAAAGACTCAGTTAGTGACGATGGAGGCGAGGAGGCGTGTTCAGCTGGGTGTGCAGCGGGCGGCACAGTACTATTCGATTTGTTATAAAAAACAAAGAAGAGTAGTAGAGATAGAGATAAGAGTAGAGATAGAAACTTAGGCCTTCCACTATGTAGGCCAAAAGCGATGCAAAATTTTCTTTTTGGGTATTTGGTACCGATGCCTTACATTGCCCAAGCGATGCCAAACAAAAATTTCTGGGCACCGGAGCACCATCTACTGCTTCGTGTGCTACTCCTGCGCTCCATTCGGTGGCCGCAACATCCCCTACAGCCACTCCCTCATGCGCTCCATTCGGCGGGCGCCGTTGAAATTAGGGGAACGCACTCTTGTGACTGCTGGCAGCCACGACTTCACCGACGACGACTTCTTGCCCGACCTCGGCAACCTCTTCCTCAACGCCATGGGCGACAACCTCAGCGCCAACAGTGCTGCTCCCATTGCACCGTATGTGTTTCTGTCCTTCCTGTTTGAAATCGTGGTAGAATTCATGTTTCTACTCTGTATCCTACTAGATTCTATCTGTTCATCTACTATGCTTGTTCACATGATTAGTTTAATCTCTGTTATAGCCGTCACGAATTATTTTGTGCTTATTCGGATTAACTCTCGTAGTAACTTGCTTATATATTCAACTGGCGCAACGTCCCCTACAGCCACTCCCGTTTCATGGATGGCCTGGTCGATGCCTCCATGGAGCCCTTCGTCTACCGCTATGAGTGCCCGATGCCGTTTTGGGGCTCGCCGGCGGACATCATGCATCACCTCACGGATGCGTGCAGCGGTCACTACTGGCCCTTGGCGGAGAACATCAAGTACGATACGTGCTACCCGTTCACCATGCCGGAGTCACTGGAGGATCACCGCCGCCTGCTAGTCTCGGAGGAGCACGGCAGCGTCTTCCTCTCTTGATCGCGGGCACCGGCGAGGCCCGCGCAGGCCGCCGCCCCATCTCTGTAGTGTGCATCAGGGGCGACGCCGCTGACGCTGACACTGACACGAGGCCGATGTACGGGTGTGTGCTCACTGTTACTACCCCTCCGAGGTACGTGGGCGGCGACACCGGCTCCATCATGCTGACTAGGACTGTGCAGAGCTGGGACCTTCCCGCCGATGTGGACATGGAAGACGCATGGTATGATTTACCCCCAACGCGGTGCACGGGGACTCCAAGGAGGTTCACCTGGACATACGCACTATCAAGTTAAATGTTGATCATTAGTCTTCTCTCAGTGTAATCCGCTATCTAAGCATGTGGAGACTTCCATGCATGATCTTGCTCTATTGGAGTAACGCGCATGAATAAAAGTGTATCCATTTATAGTTTAGTCTAGAATCTTCCTTGTATGAATTTTCACTACAGTACTGGTGAAAGACTTACTATGAACCATTTCTTACATCTCCTCTGCCCCTTCCAAGTCATCCTGATATAATCCCTCCATCTAGGTGTATAAGGGCATGGTTAATACCTAATAGTATAGCCAACTGTTGACTATAAGAAAGTGCCATGTCATCTGTGGCCAACATGTATAACAATTGATACTCAAAAACTAATTCTTAAAGATCATTTCTTGCAAAGCACAATAAGTGTTATTTCTTCACAAGTTTTGGATGCAGGTTGAATAGTTGAACGCTTTTGTTTGCAAAAGATACCTTTTTATCTATTTCACTCAGATGTTTGTGAGCTCTAGAGATGACCCCCACATCCTTTGTCAAAATAAACAACTCCCCGATCAATGCATTTCACTCATCCGTGCAACGCACGGGAACCTTACTACTATAGATTAGTACGACTAAAAGTTGAACTAACATTATATATAGTATGATAAATGCTGATGCATGTCACCTAAAATTATATCATTGAAAACTATGTTCAAATACGAATCCAACGATATAGTTTTTGTTGACATGCACTAACATTTTGTCAGTTAAATCTTCAGTCAAATTCAATGGGGGGCTAATAAACCATGACCGATGTAGTACAACTGTAGAGGGCGGCGCTGCACAGGAGTCTCACTCTCACCCCGCTCGTGGCGCGGCAGTAAAGCCGTCATATCACAAAACCCAAACACTGCCAGTAATAAGTGGCCTGGTAAAATAAACGGACAAGCAACCATCACATCCCTCCGTCTTTTTTGCATTTCATCTCTCTACATTTACTTTCTCCGGTTCATCTCGCACACTCGATCCCTAGCTACTACTCCTAGGGCCAGTTCTTTTGGCGGCTTAAAAAATGCGCCATCTCTTCCCCAGCTTTTTCCATAAGACTAGTCACAGTGGAGAGTAACATTAAGGCGCCTCACTCATTTATTTGGGCTTCTAAACTACTACTAGTACCTCCGTCCTGGTTTATTCGTCACCATTGTAATTTGTGGTAAATTTTGACCAAAGATTTAACTGATAAAATATTAGTGCATGTGACATGCACAAACATTTCATTAGTTAAATTTATGATCAAAATTTGACACAGATTACAATGGGGATCAATAAACCAGGACGGAGCTAGTAGTAATGGGATTACTACTAATCTAGAAGCCTAAACGAACTGGCCCCTGGTCCTACTAGTAGGACTAGTACTCAAGTTGGAATTCCGATTGCACGGCACTACTTGTTAGGCAAAAAATTCGATACAGGGTGTAGGAAGTGGTTTAGGAATTTGCATGCCTTTCCAACCAGTGAGATACTCCATACAAAGTATGATAGAGAAATAACCACAGAGAAGGAAGCTAAAAGTAAACAATCAAACGAGCATTTTTGCATTTGTTTTGCATTGAATCGTTTCACAAGCTTGACTAGTGTTGTTTTTCTAGTTTTACAAAAACCGCATCGTAATGTTAAAACGTGCATTTGCACGTACATAAGTACTAGTAGTACTCCCTCCGTCTAGGTGTATAAAGTCTTCCCTCCTTCTTGGTCACGGTGCACAACCAAAGATGACTTATTCACCTAGACGGAGGGAGTAGCACAGTCTGCAAGCATATATAGAGAGAGACGTGTAGTGCGATAGTATATAGTAAAGTTTGTGCTATATGCACCTACTTACAAAATGCGTACGGATACACAAGGTTTCCAAACTTTCCCTCTTACATACTTAATTAAGGACGCTAATAATTCCCGAATGTTCGGGATTTATCATTTGCATCCCAAAACTAATGAGATCACCTTACGAAACTAAATTATACTCCTACTAAAAGCCACGGCGCTCGCAGGAGCGCTTGCGCCGCGCCACGAGTGCCCTGGTGCGCGGCCGTTTCCCAGCGCGCCGACACAACGCCTCTTCCTCAGCCTCGCAACTCGCGAGGTGCTAATTGGCGGCTTGCCGGCGGGCGAGCGCGATCTCACCGGTGTGGTGATCTGGCGCCAACAGGTACTCCTCCTTGCTGGAAGCGTGCACCCGGTCCACGTACCGCCAAGCGTAGATGAGGCGCTTGGGGCCGACTGCACTCAGGGCTTTGGCACGGGCGTCCTTCGCCACCCTCACGGCCCTTGCACGAGCCTTCTGCCAAAGAGCCAATTTCCTGACTCTCTCGGACGCGACATAGACCTGCCAGGAAGCTTGCCCCGCGGCGCGCTTCTCTTCCTCGGCCTTCTTCTCCGCCTCTATTTTGGCGTGCTCTGCCGGCGGCAAAGCCTCCCACATGGCAACATCCATTTCTTTTCAGAGCTCCTCAAGGCTGGGGGGGCTCGGCGGGCGGTGCGGCATTCTCCTCGTAGCGGGGAGCCGACGCGTGCTCCGACGCGCGTGCTGGCGAGATTGGGAACGCCGACGCGTCCACCTCGACGCATCGCGGCGAAGAGTGGAACGCCGACGCGTCCTCCTCGACTAGTAGTGGTGAGGAACGGAACGGCGATGCGTGACCGTCCAGGCGGTGCAGCGAGGGGCGCCTAGGGCTTGGGAGGGGCGATGCCATGGTGGTCGACATGAGAGGGAGGGCCAGGAGATAGCGATGAACATGAGCGTTCTTCCGAATGCCGTCGGAGGCGCAGTATTTATAGTGAGCAGTGGCACACCTACGTAAGATATGGACTGAGCTGCACTGACTTAACTGCAGGTCCAGTTGCATCACTGACATGTGGGCCAGACCCCTGTTGGGCCCATATGTCAGTGACCCAATGCACCTGTAGTTAAGTAACTGAAGCAGCGTCCTAGAAGATATGTTGCGTGATTAACGTAACAGCTATGTGGGCATATTTGTTGGAGTAAATTACGGGGGAGGGAAGGGGTGGAAATATTGCTGGTCACAACGGATTGGACGAGCGCGGGGGGAGGAGAGTCATGCATGCAGATTTTTTCCACACGGGGTGGAGTGGTGGGACCACCGGAGGGAGAAGGAGAGTCTGGCAGGCATATTGTTTCCACACATGGAGAGGAAAAGATTTGGAGACGAACGGGCTTCCTGCAGGTATGGGGAACGGTGCATAATAAGCCATCTTGCATGCCGGGCTAGGTATAGTCTCAAGTCATTAAAAACATACACGCCCCACACATGTTCATATTTCAAGGTGCACTAAATTATTGCATGCGATGATTAAGGCTGGCCATAATGGTGGTATCTTAGTTGGTATCATGCACACGGGAATAGCAAACAAGCTGATGTGGCAAAGAATTAAAGAGCAGAGGGGGTTAGAGTAACTAGTGTTCATGCATGCATTGGTAAACACATTTCTTTGGGAAGAACGAAAGCATTAGTTGAGTACTTTTGCAGACTACAAAAACTATTCCACCGCCACTATCTTGCTAAGAGTAGGTGAAATTTTTGAATCGAGCCCTTTAAACTAGAAGGGAGGTAGTAGTACTCTAATAGCTAACCTTGTTGTGATGGCAAGATAGGACATGGCACGCACCAGGACGGAGGAACTAGTCTGCATTGTGCATTTAAGTTTTGTCTGAAGTCAATGTACCTCTACTTTGACCAAACTTATAGAAAAATGTATCAACATTCACAATGTCAAATCAATATTTTTATACTCATTATAAAACGTAGTTCTTATACTCATTATAATCAGTATTGTAGATATTGATATTTTCAGTATAAATTTGGTCAAACACTTTGCAAACGGTTGACGGAAGTAAAAAGGACCAGAGGGAGTATCATGCATGCGGAGTAGGCAAAAAAATTGCTCATTTATAGGCCCTGTTTGGATACTCTAACTTAGTTAGAGGTTAGAGTTAGATTCTAACCCTGAACTAACTCAAACCAAAGAGGTGTTAGGATCGCAGGGTTAGATGGAGCGCGGATACGGCATCGCACCTTCACGGGCAGTTTGAGAGGGAGGGAGGGAGAGGACGAGAAGCTTCGAGGAAGTGGGGAGGGGTCTGCTACAGGGAGAGCGAGAGAGAAAAGTGTTTTTTAGTGGTCCCGAGAAGAACTAACCTAAATAAGCACCTCTTGGACGGGTTAGATTTTTTGGATGGGTTAGATGCATCTAACCCAAATTAACCCTCCTGTTTGGATATTTTTGGGTTAGTTGAGTCCAAACTAAGCCAAACTAACTCTAACCAATGGATCCAAACAGGCCCATAGCCGGTCGAAGTCTCAAAGGGCGCAACCGCGCGAGGGAGGCGAAGGTCGTGGGAGGCGCGACGGTTGACGGAATTAAGTGAAGTTACCCACGCGCCGGCATGGCGTGCGAACAGGCAGAAGCTATACCGCCAGGCCTATGATATGGGTCTAGTAGACATGACATCTAATGGGTCCCGCATAGTTCTCGAGAACTCTTTGGGGGCTTGCAGCCATTTATCCATCGGGGAAGCCAGCAACCCCACGCCATTCGCACGCCATACTCGTCCCCGTCTTCTACTAGTACAGTGCCTTACAACAGTTCGCTCACAGTCGTCCCGTCCTTTCACATTACACCAGTTCAACTTCTCCTAATAACCCTCCTCCAAAATCCATGGCCACCCAAATCTCCATGGTCGCGGCTGAGTACCAGGTTAGAGCCATCACCGGCGATGAGTTCATCGTCATCTACACACGTGGATCCGCAACGGTGAAAGCATGCCTTGCTCGCTTCCTACGCATGTTCAACAGTTCAACGGATGAGTCGGTCGCTGGGCTAGATGTTGAGTACACCACAGTCCTGCAAAGAGAGAAGATTATAAAGGAGGCAGAGAAGAAGAAGCCCGCCATGATCCAGGTTTGCGTACATAACGTGTGCTTGGTCTACCACATATGCCATGCCGACGTTGAGTGCCACGATTTTAAGAACTTCCTCAAGGACGAAAGAGTGAAATTCGTTACTGTAGACCTTAGGAACGACAGGGATGTCCTGGGTCGGATAGGCCTCGTTGTAGGCCAGCCCTTCGATCTCCAGAAGGCAAGCCTGGTGTCCTCCTCTCAGCCTTCAATGTTGACCCTGGCAGCAGCCATGATTGATCCTTCGTATGCTGAACTGAAGAAACCTCACCACGAGTTTCATCATGCATGGGAGTCGAAGACATTAGATGAAGATCACATCCTGTACGCAGCAATGGATGCCTACCTTTGTTTAAATATGTACAAGGGTTGGATGAAGAAACAGAGCCCAGTGTCTGGTTCAAGCAAAGAAGCGTCGGCGAAGAGGAAGAGGAAGAGGGACGAGGACGAAGTCGAGGACGTGGACTCGGACTCCGAGTAGGTGTCAGTGTCGTCGCTCATGCTGGTTCTACAAAGTGTCAAGAGGACTAGTTGCTTAGTTTATTTTCAAGGGTGTGTTGTGCTGAGGCCCCAGCAGAACTATGTTTATGTTCTTTCTCGTTATTTGAACTCTTTAGTACGTACAGTAGTACTAGTACTATGTCTTACTACTGTTCTTCTTGCAGTTGGTACTACTGCTCGTATCTTCGTGTTCCTACTGTACATAATACGTTCATACTAGTAGTATAATTTGGGTCAGTCGATTTGGGAAATAAGTTCGACAGAGCGAAGGAAGAACACGGCAAAGAAGCTACCCCAGTATCTATATTAGCGTGGCAGGGTGCCCATGATCTATCTTTTGAGTGTTGGGTGTGGAATGCAGTTCGCCGGAAAAAATGGATCATGCCCGAGGTTAAACGGATGGCAGGGGTGGGGGGAGCATGGCGGTGGCAGGCGGTTCAGGGGAGGGCGCGGCGGCGGCGGCAGGCGGTTAGGCGTGTGGCGGGCTGAGGAGATGAACCGTGCATCAATTTCGGAGGTTGAAGAAGCCCTTCTAGCCATCCATGTTGCATCAAACGGCTCACAAGAGTCGGCTGACCCAAATTGCTCCTTCAGATTGCAAGATCCACGTGGCATTCAAGGTCTCGAAGGTAGATTCTATGTCTGCACCGGGTTTGCGAGCTCGACGCACGCGCGACTGGCTTCCGCCGCGAAAGCCACCATGCGCGCCTCCTCCACGCGGGCGGAGACGACAATGACACGCTAGTTCCTCCTCGCCGACGTGCTGGAGCACGCGCTCGTCCTCCTCTTCGTATGCTGCGTGCATAGACGCGGCTCCACCAGCTGCTCGCGTGCTTGGTAGCACGGCGGCATCGCGAGGAGGGACTGCAGACGACGTGAGCGTGCGAGCCTTCGGCTTCATGGCACAGGGATGGCGGCGACACGTCGGCGATGGGCGAGAAATTGTTGGCCGAGCAGGCGGGCGCCGGCATGCGCAACGGCGGAGGCGGCATATTGATGAGTGCGCGTATGGGAGCTTAGTTTAGTTTTATATAGGGTTGGTCAAACTTAAAAGAAAACCGTACTAGTACACGTAAACATTAGACTTAGGCAGCGCTTTTATTAGTTACCACAGCCACGATACAGAATCCTGTGCAAGCGGGTGAACCGCGGCCGCGCGGTTGATCGAACGGTGTGTCACCGTGTCGCGCTCGAAGGACATCCACCGAACCTTTTTGTGTGTGTGAAAACAATCCCCGAATATTACTCAACTTTTTTTCCTGGAAAAGTTCTTGACGCTACAATATTTCCATATATTTGAATTTAGCTCCAGTTCGTGTTTATTTGGATTTGGACATTTTAGGTGCGCCCTAGTTTTTTTTAATACTGATTTTTTGTGTGTGACTGAGAGAGAACGTGTGTATGTGTCCATATGTGTGTTGTGGCGGAAGGGCAATGTGGAGACGGTGTGCGTGTGATAGAGACATAGAGAGGTGTGAATGTGCAAATGATCATGCATGAGTGAGACATAGACAGATGCCGATACGTTGTGTATACATGAGAGAACGGTCTTCTATTTTACTTGTGTGTGTGTGTGTGTGAGAGAGAGAGAGAGGAGCATCCGTAACACAACAACCATCTCTCTCGATTCATCCGTCCCTCGCATGATCGCATGTAACACATGCATCAACGCTCACATTTTGACACCCTCACATGGCCCCTGCCCACCTCAAGGCCCGCACATCGCTCTCTATCTCGCACGCACAATCTCTTCGTGAATACCCTGTTTAGCATGTAGCTTTCCGTCACATACACACACATTTCTCTCCTTAGGTTTGTTTTCTCTCAATATCTGACACACACACACACACACCCCTCCCCCGAGCACACAATTCATCCCCATCCAAGGTTATATGGAGACCACTCTCGCTTGTGCTTCTCTGCACCCCAGCATGCACAACATGTCAATCTTCAAAGAGGGCATCGAGGAGACAGAAGACGGCGACCACACTGCACTAGAGAATGCGGGGCCATTTGGAAGCAAGATGATGTGACGACGGCTGACTGACTCCTCCCCCACCCTCTCTCTCTCGCACAAAATTACCAATCCCTCTCTCCCCCGCACAAAATTATCAATTCCTCAACCCACGAGACCTCCCCTCTCGTCCATGTTTTTCCAGCTCTCTCATCAAACCTGTTGTCTCTTCTCCTTCCATGTGTACAGAATCCGGATGCACACGCATCTCATGTATATTACATGTCTCCATCTTTCTCACAGACCTAACTTCTTCCTCTCACTTTCTCTCTCTATCTCTCTCTCTCTTTGTTTCATTAGGTTTGTCTCCTACTCTCTCGTCCACATACATACAATCTTTCCCGCCCTATCTGCTCCATCTTCGCAAGCTCTCTCTGCATGTTTCATTCACACATTGGGATATGTTCAAAATGTTACTTTTATAATGGCTGATGTAGAGTTATTGTTGGTTTTGTTGCATCCTACAAAGTAATAACTATGAAATGCATTTTGATTGTCATTTGACTGGGATTATGTGAGTTTGAGCATGTTGTGAAGTACTATAGACCTCGTATACATCTTGGAATTCGACAATGATTGTAACTATTGAATTGTATAGACCATTACATTCGAAGTCAGTAGCCTAATATAGTTATTTCACAATTTCAACAAATGATTAATTCACTACATACTAAGAAAAGAAATGTGTACTCCCTCCGATTTTATTTAAGTTCGCGTATTAGCATTTGTCAAAGTCAAGTTTTGTAAACTCTCAGAAAGTTTACAACAAAAAATATTAACATATACAGTAACAAATAAATACCATTAGATTCATTATTGAATGTACTTTCACGTCATACATATTTGTTATGGTAAATGTTTATATTTTTCTATAAACTTGGTCAAACTTTAGGAAGTTTGACTTCGGTCAAACCTAATATGCAGAGTTTACTAGTACTACTCGCTAGTTTCTTAGCCGAATCACCCAACACGCCACACGGGGAGTTCAGTGTCAAAAAAATTTGAGGTCGGCAGGAAAATCTCCCGCGACCCTGATTCGAGAAGTGGGAACTTACCATCATAGCCTTCGGAACAGGCCTACGGATGATGGTAGGTAGGGGGGCTGTTTTTGTAACTTCAGGTTCACCCTACCCAGCCAACCCTACCCTGGCACCCGGAGTACTACACCTAAATACTCCCCATTTTCTATCCCCACCGCAAAATAGACTTCTCCGCGGCAGCGCAGCCTTCGTGCTCCTCCCCTTCTACATTGGCGCACTCGTCCACCGTAGCGCATCTGCCTCATCAACGACCTCGTACGCCGCACTGGAGCCGGTCCACCGTCATCGTCGTACACGGAGCCTCTTCCCCGGCACCGTCTTCCACGGTCTCGGATCTGCTTCCCGGAAGCCGACGCAGAGCGCAGAAGCACCACCGTCGTGGACAATGAACTGACTCCCGTTGCCGACCATGACTCACAGAGGCCGCCACGACCATCGTTCTCCTCCTCGATTGGTAATGTATGTATTGAATCACTTAGCCGTACATGTGCACTTCCAATTTTGTTCATACTTACCCTTCAAATTTCCTGGGTGCTATTGTTCCCGTAAAAGTAATTGGTTATAGCATCCATTGTCCAACAGAATATCAGCTTGTAATTGTGCATCGCTCCTGTATCGCGCTGTGCTTGGGTAGGTTTTTCATCTGCAACCAGTAGTGTGGCAAATGATGGAAAGTTTTTTAGAACTAGCAAGATGCCCATGCGTTGCACGCATCAAGATGCATTTGTATGAGTAGTTTATCTTGTGGGAGAAAAGTATGAACGAGGGAAGGCCTTATTTGCAAATCTGGAGAGGGGTGTGGGTATCTTTTTGCAAAATTGCCATTGTTTCCTTCCTATCTGTCAGATATAAATTGACGGCATATATTGCAGGATGGCAGGCACACCATCATCACCAACTTTGTTTTTTATAAGAAAAAAAGTAGAGAGTAGAGAAGTAGAGATAAATATTAAATATAAAATAAATATAACAGTAGAGAAGAGAGTAGAGATAGTAGAGACGTCGGGAAAGGATTGCGCGCGCAGGGGAAAAAGCGGTCGGGCGTGCGCTAGTTTTGGCGCACGGCGTTCGGCGCGCTTAATAAAATCCAACGCCCTCCCACCGCTCTGTGCCTTGCCACCGCTCTCTCCCCGCTCTGTGCCTCACCACCGCTCTCTCCCTGCTCTTTCTCGCCTTGCCGCCGCCGCGCCACCATGCCGCCGCGTCGCCAGGAAACTTGGGGATACCGCAGCGTCCGCACGCGCCCCTCCGGCGGCTTCTCCGCCGAGATCCCGTTCCATGGGATGTGCCTCGGCCTCGGCAATTTCAACACCGCCAACGAGGCCGCCCGCGCGTACGATGCTGCGGTGTGGCGCCTCCGGTGGCCTCATAGAACATTGAACTTCCCCAACGTGCCGACGCGGGAGCGGGCACAGGAGCTCGTGCCTCTGCCGTGGCTTATCACCGACGAGGATCGTCGCAACAACCGGAGGCGGAAGCACCGTCTCGGTATCGCGGAGATGGATGAGGAAGCCATGGCGCTGTGGTGCCAACGCTTCCCGCAAGACATCATCAACGAGCGCGAGTTCTACACGCAAAGGAGGGCGGAGAGGGATAAGAGGAGGGCGGAGCGAGCCGCCTATCGCGAGGACAAGCGTAGGCGAAAAGCGGACGCTCAATTCAACATGAGGCTAGGAGCAGCGTTGCCCTGGGAATCCGACGACGATCGGTATCTTCACGCCTACAGTCACACGTCAGAGGAGGACATCACCGAGGAGGAGTCGGACAACGAGGAGTAGTTGAATAATCTATTTTTTATCTATCTATGCTGAGAACTACCCTCTACTCTCTAGTCTCTACTCTCTGTCTCTACTTCTCGATCTCAACACTATAAACGCTTTTTTAAAGCGCCGCACGTTGCGATTCTGTTGGAGATGCTCTAACATGGCAGACGAGTTCTTTAATGTTGCCCACAAGATGCGCGAGTATTACTAGTAGTATATTTTTCTTGCCATGTTGAGATTTTAAAACCACGAGTGCGAACATGCAGAGGAGCAATGAAGACCAAACACGGGATATTGGGGACATCTTCAAGGAGCGTGGCAAGTTAAAGAGGAGCTGCACTGAACCTGTAAAACGAGCTTTGGTAAGTAACACCCTTTCAATTACTTTCGTTTAGCCTCGTGTTCTTCGATGTGTATATGTTGTAGTTTCTGTTTCTCTTAAGCCTCGTGTTCTTCGGTGTGTAATAAGAAGAGTCTTAATCATCCTAATGCTTTCGTTTTTAGCTTGATGTAGGAAGTGGGTGTTCTCACCTTGTAGTCTATTTTTATTTTTTTTCCTTTTGAATTCACTTCTCCGAGTTCTGTTTATCTGGCTTCTACTAAATGGATCTGGGTTGCTCTTAGTATTGATCTAAAAAAGAAATAACTTCATGTGAGGATGCAGTTCCTACAATGAGGGAAGTATGGTCAACCTCAAGATCATGTTTCCAAAATGAGGCTGGATTACACACAAGGTACCAGTTCCCTAATGATGCTGGATTAGACACAAGGTGCAAATTCCCAGATGATGCTGGATTACACACAAGCCAGGTGGAGTCGTCAGCTATTCGTGTCCTCGTGGCTCTAGTAAAGGCTGAAAGAAAGCGTGCAGCAGCCCTTGAGAATGTAGCTGAGTTCCTGAAGAAGCGAAAAGAGCAATCAGATGCTCTCTTCACCCATGCCAAAGAATTGATGGAAGAAGCCAGAAATAAGCTAGCAGAGGCAGAGCAGGCTAGGTGTCTCCTGCTATCTAAAACTGTTGTCAATACAAAATTTCCTTCATAATAGCTAGGTTCAAATGTTTATCCAGTCAGCCTGCCTGTTGTGATGTCCGTGCATCTACTGATGTGGCACAATTTTTTTTTCGGGTCATGTAATAACAGCAATTACTTTCCAAACAATAACAGACGAAGCATTGGACATGGTATAGTTCACGCGCAAGCCCGACATTCCAAGTCCAACTTCCACATCAAACTCATGTTCACAGATATCTGCACATTCATAAATAATGTGCATAACCATGATTCACTTCAAAGCCAAAACAAATTGAGGAGAGTTATAAATAAAGAAAAACCTCTAGTTCCCGCTACCAGTGCGAGCACAACAAGTGAAGACCATGCATATTTAATTATATTTTGGTCATTTTTTGTGTTCTAAAATGCCGGCCAGCTCACAGAAGGACGTGTTGCCGGCACACGCGCGGATTCAATGAAGGCAGGCAGGGCAGTCTGAAGCCAGTTGCATGCGGCGAGGAGGCGTGTTCAGCCGGGCCTGCAGCGAGTGGGGCCCTCTTGGCCGGCGCCCCGGTTCAATGCCTGCGCTATGAGAGGTCGCGTCCGTGTCAGAGCAATCACTCCCTCCAGTCCTTTTTTGTTTGGGTATAACAAAATCTCATTTGCCATTCACATTTTACAAGTAAAATTCATGGAAAAACTTTGACCCAAAATACGATGGGGACTAGTAAACCAGAACGGAGGTAGTAGTTTTTTTTAATCAAAGAAGGGTCTCCCCCTTCCGATTTTCATTACTAAAAACCAACATCTAAATCTAAACCATAGTATTTTCCCTAGAACTACTAGGTTCAACATCTTGCAACATAAACCCATACAACCATACGCCAAGGAGGTACGTAGTATAATGAATTCCATTTTCGCTCCATATCATTCGTTCTAAAAACTACTTAGTACTTATAACGCGCCATTGAAAATCGAAACTCTTAGCCCCGCTAAAAATGATATTTTAAACGTGGCTACTTGATCTGTGGCAACTGGGGAGCCACTGCCTCCAAGTCATTCACCTGTCGTCCCGACAATCAACTCCTACGGATCAAATTATCACGCGAGCTGACTATTCCTACAAAGGTGCGCTCCACCACGTACCCGGTACCCGCGAATGCAGCAATCGTGCACCTATGGTTTTAGGGTTTATTTGTTAACGTTGCCTTTACGTAACACTCATGTGTGTGAGACAGCGAGAGACCGACTGCGTGCGTGCGCCTCTTCTCTTCATATATGTACTCCACCGTTTGTCTGGTGTCCAAAAAATTATAATAACTACTAGCAATGTGCCAATGCGTTGCCACACGATCAGAGTAGATTAATACATATTCACCGATTTGATAGAAAAAAAGTCTAGTTTTGAAATACGTATATCACTAAAACTATGTTATGTTTCACTCAAAATATATTCCTTTGGCGGTTTTGATGTGATAAGGGAGGAATGTTGTTGGTTTAAAGATTCGAGAAGTGGTATATGTCTAATTTCTACTCTTACTAGCAAGATGCCCGTGCGTTGCACGGAACATCAAGATCTTGTGGGACAAAAGGATGAACGAGGGAAGGCCTTATCTGCAAATGTGGAGAGGAGTGCGGGTAAGTTGCCATAGTTTCCTTCCTATCCGTCAGATATAAATCGGATGGCCTATATTGCAGGATGGCAGGCCCACCATCATCACCAACTCTGTTTTTTATCCCTACTCTTATAAAAAGCATAGTCGGTGATGATCGTGTGCCTGGCATCCTGCAATATAGGTCGTTCGATCTATATCTGACGGATAGGAAGGAAACTATGGCAATTTTGCAAAAAGATACCCACACCCCTCTCCACACTTGCAAATAAGGCCTTCCCTCGTTCATCCTTTTCTCCCACAAGATAAACTACTGATACAAATGCATCTTGATGTTCCGTGCAATGCATGGGCATCTTGCTAGTTGTTGCAAAAAGCCCATGTGTGTGAGAGAGAGATAGGGAGAGAGGAGGAGGACTGAGTGCATGTGTGACAAAGACACAAAGAGTGTGTGTGCGACAGGTATCAGCTTAAAATGAGGCGATAGTGTGTGTGTGCATGATCGAGAGGGCGTGTCTCAAGAAGGGAAGAAAAATCTACATAGATACAAGGAGCGGGAGAGAGACATGTATACGATAGTGGAAGCATGAGTGTGCGGGTGTATAAACCTATCTAGAGGCTAGTCGATAAATGTTTGTGAGAGAAATACGAGTCGGGGGTGCGAAAGCGAGAGTTTTGTGTGTGAGAGAGAGAGACGGTAGTCGGGAAGGGGAGTGGAAGCAGGAGTTGTGTGTGTGTGAGAGAGAGAGGGGGGGAGTTTGTCTGATCGGTAAACAAATGAATAATGTCAATCTTGGATGGAGACGAAAAGGAGACTGCAACAAATGTTGTGTCTACAGGAGAGAGAGAGAGTAATTTTAGTGGTATGAGTCATATCTAGAGACATATAGGGTGTGTGAGAGAATCCCATAGAGAGAAAGACAAAGTGAAAGACGAGTGGAGACTTTGTGTGTGTGGCGGTGAAAAAAAAAGCTTAGGTACCTAGTGATACCAGAGAACGGTAGAGACGTGAGAGATAATGAAAACCGTGTAATGTATAATGATAGGGAGAGTGTGACACTTCTCAAGGGAGACGTCGAGAGACCATGTTTGCGAGGATAGGAGAAACATGAAGTGAGCGTGCGGGTGAGCTGGAGAAAAGAGAGTGATAGCTACATGAAGGAGCATGCATGCGAGAGAGATGAGCGTGAAAGGAGTGAACATAAAAGGGATTCAAATATTTGAATTCGAGATGATGATACATGTAATCCATACTCGGACCAAAATTGATCTATCAAACATGCATACTCATATGAATTCACGCGCATCTATGTTACTTAATATGTAGATATTACTGATCAATACATTTTAGTAGAACATAATTTAGTTTAATTTTTTTGAATTCAACCTTATGATTTTGAGATCATTGTATTTGTAAATCATATTATACATATAAAGGAGCAGAATTCTTTGTTGTGCTTTTGAAAGTATATATAAAAAATAATGTATATAGAATTTTATTCCAATCGAAAATGGATCCCGCCCGAAAAAAATAGAATACAAACGGGATTCGAATTGAGTTGGCACGGTAAACGTGCACTCTGCAAATTTGAACGAAGCGGGGAAAGTCGCAGTAACCGCCCGAAACCAAAATCTGCGAGATGGAAATTACTACTGCCTATCCCTGCCACGCAAAGCCTATCTGCTCGATTTCTATAGGTTTCGATAGGGGTAGGTTTGTAATTTCACTCAAACGTGACATAACCGCCTCTCACCCGGATTCATACACGGTGGGCGCCAAAACACAGTGTGTCCTCGGCCGAAATCGACTCCCTCCGCGATTCATACGCGGTGGGCGCCAAAAACAAACTCTCGTCGGCAAATATTCGGTGTATGCGAGATTACCGTCCTATCCCCAACCGACTAATATTGTTGTGATGTAGGAAATTTGAAACGGGGGCTAAGTTTGTAAATTTCCTCGCATTTGAGACAAGCGCGCCCTGAAGACATGGTTCCCCCTTCCTCTCTACCTCCATTTCCCCATTCGTACTCTGTGGACGCCAAAATACCCTTTCCACCCCAGCCTCCTCCGTCCGCCACCCCATCCACCGCCATCCTCCTCCACCATGCCGGAGCTGATACCCCGACGCCGCCGTCCATTACAAGAGATCGACCTCTCTCATCCACGGCTTCGGACCGAGATCCTTGCATCCCGTCCTCTCGCTTCATCCCCGCCGTCGTCCACCTTGTCGGCGCCGCTCCTACGACCGTCTCATCCACCGCGCCCCGCCGCCACCGTCTACCCTCCTAGATCTGCTTCCACACCGCTGACAGCCATCGCTACCGCAGCACCGTCAAATTCTCAGCAGATGCATACACGGCGCCACACCAGAGGTGTTACTCTTTCGTATCTGCTCAACTTATTTATCGCAGCAAGAAAATAGATCGCACTGCTTTACTCTGATTTCTTGTCCATCACTTACTTGCTAGTTGAAAGCAAACATTGGTTGCGAAGTTGCCTTTGTCCGGTTTGCACCTTCAGATCCGCCATGGCACGCTCAACACTATACTCCCAATGCTTATGGTTTTCCCCTTTTATATTCCACACTAGTTAAATCACAGTAGACTAAATTTCAAAATTGGGTTAGTCGATTTTTCAGAGCTCGCCGGTGCGAACGAAGGGGCTCGGGTGGGGATGGTGGTTGTGGGGGGCGGTGGTGGGGCCTTGCCGAATGAAGAAAACTCGACGCGGGTGGGGGCGGGGGTGGGGGTGGGGGTGGCGGAGGAACACAAGCGGTGGGGGCCGGTGGTCCGGCCGGCGGCCCGTGCGGTGTTCTATATGGGAAGAATCAGAGACGAGGAAGAAGAAGGGTTAGGAGACATACGATCTTCATCCAACCGCCTGAAATGGTCGACTGACCCAAATGACAAAAGTTACGCGACTTGCTTGCAGACATGCCTTTATATTCAGTACCATCATCGTACCTGCTTAGCACTGCTCCTGAATCCATCAAGCTAAACAACGTGCCACTCATAATTCCAAACTTGTTGCTCAAGTACGAATCTGATATGATGCTGATATTACTAAAATAGATAACATTTAATTTGTCAGCTAATGTTCCTACTTTACTTTCGAAAAGCACGTGCACCACATATAGAGAGACAACAGGGAGTTGCTTTCTTAATGCGCTCTGGTTCATCATGTGTGGGCACTGCGCAACGAACATTTTATTATCCAAAATCTGCTTGCTCTTCTTTAGCATGTTTCTCTTACGTTCTTCTTTAATAAATACTCTCTCCGTTCCTAAATACAAGTCTTTGTATAGATTCCACCATGGACTACATATGGAGCAAAATGAGTGAATCTACACTCTAAAATGTATCTGGATACATCTGTATGTGGTCCATAGTGGAAATCTCTACCAAGACTTATATTTTGGAACGGAGGGAGTATGATAGTAGTACAGTATGTTCCTTGTAGTGAAGATGAGCAAGGACATTTGCAGTGTAGAGGTCTATATGGTCGGTTGTGATGGACACTTTGAAATCTTCGGGCCTCTTTGATTCGTAGGATTTTGTAAACATGGGAATAGGATTTGTAGTGGCCTGCCCACTTGAATCCTATAAGAATAGCAAGGAAATGCGGGGAGCTGTGTCGCCTTTGAGAGTTACACTGAACATTACCGCACCTTCATTTGAAGAGAGCTGGTATCCGAAGCCTTTCTAGCCGTACCGGCAATACTAGCACATATATTCCAGCCAGTTCCACTTTGCTGATTTTACTCTGATGCTTACGGTTTTCCCGTTATATCTACACTATGATCTGTGTAGCTGCTTTGTGTCGCACTAGCAGCAATCCACTCTTGAAGCTAAACACTGCAATGACTTACAAAATTGGCACCAAGGCATTGAGTGCCATTATGGATGCAATGAAACTCATACGCTCCCCACCTGTTGATTCTTGTTCAGAATATGATCCTAATGACAATTCTAACCTCGAGGAGTCAAAGGCAGATGGCCTGTCCTGTTCACCTATCAAGGTGCCTGTTCTAATTTGGCAAGGTTTTATTGATTGCGCGTATCTTGCATATGTTGTCTTGCATTTCTTCTACTTTCTTGCACCGCCATCTGTTTAGTTTACTCATCATGTATGTCGAGATGCCATGCCCATCCATTATCAATACATATTCCATCTGTCATCATACCATGTTTTTTCACTCAAATGTTGTTCTTGTGCATCAGACATCAAAAAGGAAGAGGGTGATTGCCGAACCTGAAGGAGCACCAGCAAAGTCCTTGAAAAACATGGTGGTGCCGGAGAATTCAGACAGCACCCCACTTATATTGGTTGTACAACCAGTGACACAAAACGTAGGACCGACTCCAGAAGACTATACCCATACTTCACTGGCCACAACACTGGCCCCACCATACAGGACCTGCACTCCAGCAAAAGGTATACAGATTTCAGTTGCCATAGCACCAGCTGTACCACAGAAAAATCCCACTCCAGCAAAAAGTACAGCAAGTCCACCGGCCGAAGACCTATCCCAACTGCAGAGACGCCAATTCCTGCAGATTGGAACCCCATTCCAGTTATTCCCAGTTTAAAAGACCATGCTTTCAATGTTGTTAGGGACTACGTGCATATATTCCCATCATGGGAAGATTATAGTGAAGGCAAACACCATTTTCACATCTTCCTGTCCAACTTGCGTTTAAGTGCTATTATTCATGGTTATTATTTTCCTATTTTCTGCTTATTGAACACATCAATGATTTACATTACATTGTTGTAAGTGGGCGAGGGTCAATCTGGATAGTCATGACGAGCAAAGCCTGTTTGTGCTTTTCAAGGAAGTATTGCAGCAGTATCGGTGTTACCTGAGGAAATCACACTTTGATGGCAAGTCTATAAACGAATTTCCGGTGAAGTCTCCTGTGCTAAATTTAGAAGACATTGAATGGAAAAACCTTGTTATGCACTGGCCTCGTTCCCAGGATGAGGTACTGTCTATGAAATCACATGACAATTTGAACTTCTACTTTTCCGCATATGCCTTACGGATCTTTTTTGCAGGAAATCTGCTCGAAGAAGAATTCCGGTTTGAAAAGAACAACAGGATATCGCAAATATGTTGCCCGTTGCTTTGCTCTTGTTAGTACCTATTGTCCTGTATCACTGTACTTGCATGCATACCTGGTTCATTATGTGACAGCAGTATGCATGATAGCTTGCTTATCAATTGTTCACTCCAAATTACCTGATCTGTATAAATGGTTACATTAGTGTAGAATATATCCAATTCCAATGAAATGTTTTAGCTCTGCATTGTTCTTGTAAGTACTTGCTGTCCTTTATCAGTGTACTTATATTGACAGATAGTTGTTCATGTACCATCACTCTGCAGCTTATTTTCCTTTGCCCTCCATTTTCTACACATCAGATCTATATTTACTCTTACCATAAGGTTGGATAACACCGATGGTACTGAAGAAGTTTAGTTGTGCATTGCTCTTGGCTGTACCTTTTGCCTGTATCGTTGTACTTACATTTATAGCTACTTGGTTATGTAGCATCACTCTTCATCTTATCTTAAATATTCTCCATTTTTTCTTATATTATCACATCTATATTTACTCTTAACAAAATGTAGAATAAAGGCAATGCTTATGAAGAAGATTCTATGGTAAACTTCTTGAATTGCCCCCCATCGGCATGGACAAGAGCTTTATAGAGCCTATCTTCACCAATAATGTAAGTTTGTCCTTCTCAAGCCTTCAAACTTTGTTGTGTATATTTGGTTAGGCATGACTGCAACAGCTGTTTATTTTTGGTGTTTGCATCAAATTGCATGTTTAAAGTTTATTATGTAGTTCATAAACAAATTTTTTTCCTTCTCCATTTAAGTTTTCAGTTGTACAACCAAGTTCCTTCTTCATACCATGTAAATTAAACTATACAGAGCAAGTGATCTTCTTTTGCACTGCATGTATGCTTCTGTTCTTGATCCGTAATCCAGTGGTGTGGTGAACCTACCCACTAAAGCACAATGTCATATTCTGCAATGTCTTAACTATGAACAATGTCATATCATTCTACTATTATTTAAACCGTCTCTTTATTTGCCAATCTGAAATGGGATAAATTGACAGCACACTAACCATTGATACTTATGAGTTCTTGATCCGTAATCCAGTGGTGTCGTGAAGATGCCAACTCCTTCACAATGTCATTTCCTGCCATGTCTTGACCTGAACAATACCATATTGTGTTAATGCAATTTTAAACTGTGTCACTTTATTCGTCAGTAAGAAATGTGATGAATTGTCAGCACTGATACTTTTATGTGCAAAACCTGTCATCTGTCTACTTGTTTATCTTTCAGAGTGAGGAGGATATAAGTGTTAAACAAGCGCAGTCTCATCATCTTGCTCAGCTACTTGCGCTGCAGCTCCCCAACAGGGCTAACCTTTCTTGAACTCTATTTAAGTGTTGTCAGTTTTGTATATTATTTTGTCGGCGTGTTTATTTGCACTGTTGGCGATCTTTGATGCCCAGTGTACGTAATCTGCTGTCTGCTTGTGCTTTATTATCATAGTGGCGAACTTTGATGCCCAGTGGATGTAATATGACATAATTTCTTTATTGTCTAGTCTAGGTTGTTTCTTATTCACGATGCTGCAGTTATTTTGCTGTATATATATCCTGTCTTCGCAGTAAACCGGCCAAACCATAAAATTACGGTACATAATCGGGTCGTCATGCAATCACGATGTATGATCCGCATCATGGGCGCCGTCATCTTGGTCCGTTAAAAGGCCTAAATGTAAACTGGCCCACTAGTAGATTCGGGCCTTTAATAGGCCGAGTAAACCGCCGGCCCTCTTTTCGTAAGAAAACTCAATGGGCTTTTAGGAGGCTGAGAAGTAGGTTGGGCCTGAAACGTGCCGAACAGCTCACGGGCCGGCAGCAGCCCGAAATGGACCCCGGCCCACGATTGTGCCAATCAAATCATGGGCTTTTAACAGGCCAAAATTGTCTCGGTCCTTGTTTGGCCCAATCAGATTATTGGCTGCGAGCAGGCCGGATGCAAATCGGGCCGTAATTAGGCACAACTATATGACGGGCTTTTAACAGGCCGAAATTAATATAGGGCCAAAATGTTAAACAGGCCCTTAACGGGCCGCAACTAATATCAGGCCGAATTAATAAATGGGCCTTTAGCAAGTGGGCCCAAAAGCATATCGTCCAGTTGACGGGCCGAATCTGATATGGGCCATAATTTAGCCCAAAGCCTCTTAAAGGGTCGAACCTGATCTGGGCCGTAATTTGGCCCAGAACGTGGTAGGCTTTTAACGGGAAGAATCTCATATGGGCCATTATTAGGCCCGGAACGTGGCAGGCCATTAATGGACCGGATCAAATACGGGCCGGCATTTGGCCCAAAACATGCCAGCCAGTTAATGTGCCGGCCTACTAGGGTCCTCAAAATCTTGTGGGCCTACAGCTGGGCCGGCCCATTAATGTCGGTGAAATCTCGTGGCCTTTAGCTGGGCCGGCCCATTATGGTCCACGTGTCAACATATCATAGGCGCATCTCGCCCATTGGATGAGTGACACATGTGCCAACGCGGAGCTGACACATGTTTCCTCCAGCCAATGATGATTTTACACGTGGAAAATCGCCATTGGTTCGGGCGGTTAACGGGTTATCGGATCCTAAACCAGACCCGATAGCTTAACGGCGTTCCGTTATGGTGGATGCCACGTGTCGGTCACCCTTGATGAAAGCACTTCTGTGACGCGCGATTTATCATCATGGAAGTGGACACTTCTGTGATGATAATTTTGGTAATTTCATTGAACACTTCTACGACAGCACAGCTATGACTATCTTGATTCTGTCCTAAAATCGTCATGGATGTACATGCATGACAAAAAACGTGACCTACTGTGACAAACACGTATCATCACAGAAGTGTATTTTTTTGTAGTGTCATGGGCAAGATGACTAAAACTCCGTTCTCCGGAACAGTGGAGCGAGCAACTGACTTATTGGAAATAATACATACTGATGTATGCGGTTCGATGAGTGTTGAGGCTCGCGGCAGGTATCGTTATTTTCTGACCTTCACCGATGATTTGAGCAGATATGGGTATATCTACTTAATGAAACATAAGTCTGAAATATTTGAAAAGTTCAAAGAATTTCAGAGTGAAGTGGAAAATCATCATAACAAGAAAATAAAGTTTCTACGATCTGATCATGGAGGAGAATATTTGAGTTACGAGTTTGGTATTCATTTGAAACAATGTGGAATAGTTTTGCAACTCACACCACCTGGAACACCACAGCGTAATGGTGTGTCCTAATGTCGTAACCGTACTTTATTAGATATATTGCGATCTATGATGTCTCTTACTGATTTACCGCTATCGTTTTGGGGTTATGCTTTAGAGACGGCTGCATTCACTTTAAATAGGGCACCATCTAAATCCGTTGAGACGACACCATATGAACTATGGTTTGGCAAGAAACCTAAGTTGTCATTTCTTAAAGTTTGGGGTTGCGATGCTTATGTGAAAAAGCTTCAACCTGATAAGCTCAAACCCAAATCGGAGAAATTTGTCTTCATAGGATACCCAAAGGAGACTGTTGGGTACACCTTCTATCATAGATCCGAAGGCAAGATATTTGTTGCTAAGAATGGATCCTTTATAGAGAAGGAGTTTCTCTCGAAAGAAGTGAGTGGGAGGAAAGTAGAACTTGATGAGGTAATTGTACCTTCTCCTGAATTGGAAAGTAGTTCATCACAGAAATCAGTTCTAGTGATGCCTACACCAATAAGTGAGGAAGTTAATGATGATGATCATGAAACTTCAGATCAAGTTACTACCGAACCTCGTAGGTCAACCAGAGTACGTTCCGCACCAAAGTGGTACGGGAATCCTGTTCTGGAAGTCATGTTACTAGACCATGACAAACCTACGAACTATGAGGAAGCGATACTGATCCCAGATTCGGCAAAATGGCTTGAGGCCATGAAATCTGAGATGGGATCCATGTATGAGAACAAAGTATGGACTTTCGTTGACTTGCCCGGTGATCGGCAAGCCATAGAGAAAAAATGGATCTTCCAGAAGAAGACTGACGCTGACGGTAATGTTACTGTCTACAAAGCTTGACTTGTTGCAAAAGGTTTTCAACAAGTTCAGGGAGTTGACTACGATGAGACCTTCTCACCCGTAGCGATGCTTCAGTCTGTCCGAATCATGTTAGAAATTGCCGCATTTTATGATTATGAAATTTGGCAAATGGATGTCAAAACTGCATTCCTTAATGGATATCTTAAAGAAGAGTTGTATATGATGCAACCAGAAGGTTTTGTCGATCCTAAAGGTGCTAACAAAGTGTGCAAGCTCCAGCGATCCATTTATGGACTGATGCAAGCCTCTCAGAGTTGGAATATACGCTTTGATAGTGTGATCAATGCATATAGTTTTATACAGACTTTTGGAGAAGCCTGTATTTACAAGAAAGTGAGTGGGAGCTCTGTAGCATTTCTAATATTATATGTGGATGACATATTGTTGATTGGAAATGATACAGAATTTCTGGATAGCATAAAGGGATACTTGAATAAGAATTTTTCAATGAAAGACCTCGGTGAAGCTGCTTATATATTGGAGATCAAGATCTATAGAGATAGATCAAGACGCTTAATTGGAATTTCACAAAGCATATACCTTGATAAAGTTTTGAACAAGTTCAGAATGGATCAGTCAAAGAAAGGGTTCTTGCCTGTGTTACAAGGTCTGAAGTTGAGTCAGACTCAATGCCCGACCACCGCAGAAGATAGAGAGAAAATGAAAGTCATTCCCTATGCCTCAGCCATAGGTTCTATCATGTATGCAATGCTGTGTACCAGACTTGATGTGTGCCTTGCTATAATTAAGTATAGAAAGGAGGTACAAAAGTAATCCAGGAGTGGATCACTGGAGAGCGGTCAAGAACATCCTGAAATACCTGAAAAGGACTAAGGATATGTTTCTTGTTTATGGAGGTGACAAAGAGCTCGTCGTAAATGGTTACGTCGATGCAAGCTTTGACACTAATCCGGATGACTCTAAGTCACAAACCGGGAACGTATTTATATTCAATGGTGGAGCTGTCAGTTGGTGCAGTTCCAAACAGAGCATCGTGGTGGATCTACGTCTGAAGCGGAGTACATAGCTGCTTCGGAAGCAGCAAATGAAGGAGTCTGGATGAAGGAGTTCATATCCGATCTAGGTGTCATACCTAGTGCATCGGGTCCAATGAAAATCTTTTGTGGCAATACTGGAGCAATTGCCTTAGCGAAGGAAACCAGATTTCACAAGAGAACCAAACACATCAAGAGACGCTTCAATTCCATTCGCGATCAAGTCAAGGAGCGAGACATAGAGATTTGCAAAATACGTACAGATCTGAATGTTGCACACCCGTTGACTAAGCCTCTTCCACGAGCAAAACATGATCAGCATCAATACTCCATGGGTGTTAGAATCATTACTATGTAATCTTGATTATTGACTCTAGTGCAAGTGGGAGACTGAAGGAAATATTCCCTAGAGGCAATAATAAAGTTGTTATTTATATTTCCTTATATCATGATTAATGTTTATTATTCATGCTAGAATTGTATTAACCGGAAACTTAGTACATGTGTGAATACATAGACAAACAGAGTGTCCCTAGTATGCCTCTACTTGACTAGCTCGTTAATCAAAGATGGTTATGTTTCCTGACCATAGACATGTGTTGTCATTTGATGAACGGGATCACATCATTAGAGAATGATGTGATGGACAAGACCCATCCGTTAGCTTGGCATAATGACCGTTAATTTAGTTTTATTGTTATTGCTTTCTTCATGACTTATACATGTTCCTCCGGCTATGAGATTATGCAACTCTCGAATACCGGAGGAACACCTTGTGTGCTATCAAATGTCACAACGTAAATGGGTGATTATAAAGATGCTCTACATGTGTCTCCGAAGGTGTTTGTTGAGTTGGCATAGATCGAGATTAGGATTTGTCACTCCGAGTATCAGAGAGGTATCTCTGGGCCCTCTCGGTAATGCACATCAGTATAAGCCTTGCAAGCAATGTGACTAATGAGTTAGCTACGGGCAGATGCACTACGGAACGAGTAAAGAGACTTGCCGGTAACGAGATTGAACTAGGTATGATAATACCGACGATCAAATCTCGGGCAAGTAACATACCGATGACAAAGGGAACAACGTATGTTGTTATGCGGTTTGATCGATAAAGATCCTCGTAGAATATGTAGGAGCTAATATAAGCATACAGGTTCCTCTATTGATTATTGACCGGACATGTGTCTCGATCATGTCTACATAGTTCTCGAACCCGTAGGGTCCGCACGCTTAACGCTCGATGACGATTTGTATTATGAGTTATGTGATTTGATGACTGAAGTTTGTTCGGAGTCCCGGATGAGATCACGGACATGACGAGGAGTCTCGAAATGGTCGAGAGGTAAAGATCGATATATTGGAAGGTTATATTCGGACACCGGAATGGTTCTGAAGTGTTTCGGGTATTTTTCGGAGTACCGGGAGGTTACCGGAACCGCCCGGGGAAGTAGTGGGCCTTAATGGGCTTTAGTGGAAAGGAGAGAAGGGCCTCAAGGGGTGGCCACCCCGCCCCCCATGGCTGGTCCGAATTGGACTAGGAGGGGGCAGCGCCCCCTCTTTCCTTCTCCCCTCTTCCTCCTTCCCTCCTTCTCCTAGTTGGAATAGGAAAGGGGTGCGAATCCTACTTGGACCGGGAGTCCAAGTAGGACTCCCCCCCTCGGCGCGCCCCCCCCTTGGGCCGGCCTCCTCTTCCCCCCTCCTTTATATACATGGGAGGGGGGCACACCAAGTCTTCTCTTAGTCATGTGTGGTGTCCCCCTCCACAGTTACTCACCTCGGTCATATCATCGTAGTGCTTAGGCAAAGCCCTGCACCGATAACTTCAACATCACCATCGCCATGTCATCGTGCTGACGGAACTCTCCCTCGTCCTCAACTAGATCAAGAGCTCAAGGAACGTCATCGTGCTGAACGTGTGCTGAACACGAAGGTGGCGTACGTTCGATACTTGGATCGGTTGGATCGTGAAGATGTTCGACTACATCAACCGCGTTACTAAACGCTTCTGCTTTCGGTCTATGAGGGTACATGGACACGCTCTCCCCGCTCGTTGCTATGCTTCTCCTAGATAGATCTTCCATGATCATTGAATTTTTTTTGAAATACTACGTTCCCCAACAGGGGGAGGATGGAGCAGCCAGGAGGGCGCCCCAAGTAGGTCGAATCCTACTTGGGGTCCTCCCAAGTGCCCCCCTTCCTTATTTGCTGGAGGGGGGAGGAAAGAGAGGGGGAGGGAAGGAATGGGGAGGCTGAATGCTCCCTTTCCTTCTCCCATCCCCTCTTTCCTTCTCCTCTGATTCAGCCCATATGGGGGCGCACCAGCCCCTTGTGGCTGGTGCGTTTCCCCTCTTGGTCCATAAGGCACATATCTTTTGCCGGGGGTGCCCGGAACCCCTTCCAGTGACCCGATATGTACCCGGTACCCTCCGGAACACTTCCGGTGTCTGAATACCATTGTCCTATATATATCAATCTTTACCTCTTGACCATTTCGAGACACCTCGACATGTCTGTGATCTCATCCGGGACTCCGAATGACATTCGTTCACCAAATCACATAACTCATATAATACTATATCGTCATCGAACGTTAAGCGTGCGAACCCTACGGCTTCGAGAACTATGTAGACATGACCAAGACACCTCTCCGGTCAATAGCCAATAGCGGAACCTGGATGCTCATACTGGCTCCTGCATATTCTGCGAAGATCTTTATCGGTCGAACCGTTATGACAACATACGTTATTCCCTTTGTCTATTGGTATGTTACATGCCCGAGATTCGATCATCGGTATCTTCATACCTAGTTCAATCTCGTTACCGGCAAGTCTCTTTACTCATTCCGTAATACATCACTTTCTGACTAACTCCTTAGTCATTTATTTGTAAGTTTATGATGTGTATTACCGAGAGAGCCCAGAGATACCTCTCCGATACTCGGAGTGATAAATCCTAATCTCGATCTATGCCAACTCAACAGACACCTTCGGAGATACCTGTAGAGCATCTTTATAATCACCCAGTTATGTTGTGATGTTTGATAGCACACAAGGCATTCCACCGGTATCCAGGAGTTGCATAATCTCATAGTCGAAGGAATATGTATTTGACATGAAGAAAGTAATAGTAGTAAAACTGACGATCATAAAGCTAAGCTAATGGGTGGGTCTTGTCCATCACATCATTCTCCTAATGATGTGATCCCATTATCAAATGACAACTCATGTCCATGGTTATGAAACCTTAACCATCTTTGATCAACGAGCTAGTCACGTAGAGGCTCACTAGGGACACAATGTTTGTTTATATATTCACACATGTATTTAGGTTTCCAATCAATACAATTCTAGCATGAATAATAAACCTTTATCATGAATAAGGAAATATAAAATAACAACTTTATTATTGCCTCTAGGGCATATTTCCTTCAGTCTCCCACTTGCACTAGAGTCAATAATCTAGATTACATTGTAATGAATCTAACAAGCAGGGAGTCTTGGTGCTGATCATGTTTTTCATGTGGAAGAGGCTTAGTCAACGTGTCGGCTACATTCAGATCCGTATGTATTTTGCAAATTTTTGTGTCTCCCTCCTTGACTTGATCAGAGATGGAGTTGAAGTGTCTCTTGATGTGTTTGGTTCTTTTGTGAAATCTGGATTCCTTCACCAAGGCAATTGCTCCAGTATTGTCACAAAAGATTTTCATTGGACCCGATGCACTATGTATTACACCTAGATCGGATATGAACTCCTTCATCTAGACTCCTTCATTTGCTGCTTCTGAAGGAGCCATGTACTCCGCTTCACACGTAGATCTCGCCATGACGCTCCGCTTGGAACAGTGCCAACTGACAGCTCCACCATTCAATATAAATATGTGTCCGGTTTGTGACTTAGAGTCATCCGGATTAGTGTCAAAAGCTAGGATCGACGTAACAATTTACCACGAGCTCTTTGTCACCTCCATAAACGAGAAACATATCCTTGGGCCTATTCAGGTACTTCAGGATGTTCTTGACCGCTGTCCAGTGATCCACTCCTGGATTACTTTGGTACCTCTCCCAGCCAGACTTATGGCAAGGCACACATCAGGTCTGGTACGGAGCATAGCATACATGATAGAACCTATGGATGAGGCATAGAGAATGACTTTCATTTTCTCTCTATCTTCTGCAGTGGTCGGGCTTTGAGTCTGACTCAATTTCACACCTTGCAACATAGGCAAGCACCCTTTCTTTGACTGATCCATTTTGAACTTCTTCAAAACTTTGTCAAGGTATGTCCTTTATGAAATTCCTATTAAGCGTCTTGATCTATCTCTATACATCTTGATGCCCAATATATAAGCAGCTTCACCGAGGTCTTTCATTGAAAAAATCTTATTCAAGTATCCTTTTATGCTATCCAGAAATTCTACATCAATTCCAATCAATAATATGTCATCCACATATAATATTAGAAATGCTATAGAGCTCCCAGACACTTTCTTGTAAATACAGGCTTCTCCGAAAGTCTGTATAAAACCATATGCTTTGATCACCTCATCAAAGCGTATATTCCAACTCCGAGATGCTTGCACCAGTCCATGGATGGATCGCTGGAGCTTGCACACTTTGTTAGCACCTTTAGGATCAACAAAACCTTCTGGTTGCATCATATACAACTCTTCTTTAAGAAATCCATTAAGGAATGCAGTTTTGACGTCCATTTGCCAGATTTCATAATCATAAAATGCGGCAATTGCTAACATGATTCGGACAGACTTAAGCATCGCTACGGGTGAAAAAGTCTCATCGTAGTCAACTCCTTGAACTTGTCGATAACCCTTCGCAACAAGTTGAGCTTCGTAGACAGTAACATTACCATCAGCGTCAGTCTTCTTCTTGAAGATCCATTTATTCTCTATGGCTCACTGATCATCAGGCAAGTCCACCAAAGTCCACACTTTGTTCTCATACATGGATCCTATCTCAGATTTCATGGCCTCAAGCCATTTATCGGAATCTGGGCTCATCATAGCTTCTTCATAGTTCGTAGGTTCACCATTTAGTGACATGACTTCTAGTACAGGATTACCGTACCACTCTGGTGCGGAACGTGCTCTGTTCGACCTATGAGGTCTAGTTGTAACTTGATCTAAAGTTTCATGATCATCATCATTAGCTTCCTCTCTAGTTGGTGTAGGCATCACGGGAATGGATTTCTCTGATGTGCTACTTTCCAATTTGCCAGAAGGTACAATTACCTCATCAAGTTCTACTTTCCTCCCACTCACTTTTGATAGAAACTCCTTCTCTAGAAATGTTCCATTCTTGGCAACAAAGATCTTGCCTTCGGATATGTGGTAGAAGGTGTACCCAATTGTTTCCTTAGGGTATCCTATGAAGAAGCACTTCTTCGATTTGGGTTCGAGCTTATCAGGCTCAAGCCTTTTGACATAAGTTTCGCAACACTAAACTTTAAGAAACGATAGCTTAGGTCTCTTGCCAAACCACAGTTCATATGGTGTCGTCTCAACGGATTTAGACGGTGCCCTATTTAACGTGAATTCAGCTGTCTCTAATGCATAACCCCAAAATGATAGTGGTAAATCGGTAAGAGACATCATAGATCGCACCATATCTAATAAAATACGGTTATGACGTTCAGACACAACATTACGTTCTGGTGTTCCAAGTGGTGTGAGTTGTGAAACTATTCCACATTGTTTTAAATGAAGGCCAAACTCGTAACTCAAATATTCGCCTCTGCGATCAGATCGTAGAAACTTTATTTTCTTGTTACGATTATTCTCCACTTCACTCTGAAATTCTTTGAACTTTTCAAATGTTTCAGACTTTTGTTTCATTAAGTAGATATAACCATATCTGCCCAAATCATCTTTGAAAGTCAGAAATTAACGATACCCGCCGCGTGCCTCAACACTCATCGGATTGCATACATCGGTATGCATTATTTCCAATAAGTCATTGGCTCGCTCCATTGTTCCGGAGAACGGAGTTCTAGTCATCTTGCCCATGAGGCATGGTTCACAAGTATCAAATTATTCATAATCAAGTGATTCCAAAAGTCCATCTGCATGGAGTTTCTTCATGCGGTTTACACCAATATGACCTAAACGGCAGTGCCATAAATACGTTGCACTATCATTATCAACTTTGCATCTATTGGCATCAATATTATGAATATGTGTATCACCACAATCGAGATTCAACAGAAATAGACCACTCTTCAAGGGTGCATGACCAGGGGTGGGCATAAAAACCGTCAACCGAATACCGAACCGATGCCGAAACCGAATAAACTGAATTTTCAATTTTTTACAATAAATATGGCTTAACGCCATCTAATACGATAACAGCGGAAGGCTTGGAAGATAAAGTGAGTCCATCAACTCCAACGGCATCACTGAGTGAAAGACCACGACCTAAGGCTCCTTACTCGTCGTCATAAAAGTCTGCAACATGATACGTTGCAGCCCGAAATGGGTCAGCACATGGAATATGCTGGCAAGGCAACACAAAAGAGTAATGCGCAGGATAAAGCTATCACTATATGCATATATGGCTGGTGGAGGCTGTATGGTTAATATGTTTTGTGGAAAGCCAATTTTTTTCCTACAACAAAGGAATAATTTTTTATTTAACTACAAAGTTGGTTGAAAAACATTGAGAATGGTAAACCCCATCTCAATCCCAATTAAAGGTAATTAATAACCCAACAAAATTAATTTAGAGTGTTGAGATCCACATGATAATCCAAGAACCAGATACTCAAGATGTCCATAACCGGGGACACGGCTAACCATGATTAGTTTATACACTCTGAAGAGGTTTGTGCACTTTTCCCCACAATACTCGATCTCCTCCGTTTGATTTCTCGCACTACATGATGTTTGAGAAACGGATGACCGAGACACAGTCTTTCCGAAGAGGTCTCCTTAACCGATAGATAGGCATGTACACCTACAATCCCCTACATCTGCTAGCCCATCATGGAAAGGATTCCCACAACTTACCCAACTATGCCAGAGCCCATAATGGCATGTGGCTGCACACGGAAGTTTCTAGCCTAAATAATCTTATGATCCCTTTGAGCCTGGGTGGCAGTCCATAGGAGAATCACACGGTACCCCGGGATTTCCAAAAATACAGGCAACATTGGGTTCCCCAGGTGCCTCAATCCACCCAGATGTGTATTAAAGTTGCCACCTTAAGTTAACCATTAAATAACAATACTCACATCTGTCATTGAAACACTCACCCAATCCACGTCTACAAGCATAGCATAGCAATATAAGCAACGTAGAAGTAACTCCCAAAGGTTTGATAATAAACAGGTGAATAGGTACTACCTCATCTACTTCCCAAACCCACAATTTAATCAGATCCTAACAATGAAATTGTTTGAGGATTGATCTAGTGCAATAAAACTAGGTAGTAAAGAGGTATGATCAAAGTGTTACTTGCCTTGCTGATGATCCGCGAAACATAGAGACTCGTAGTAGCACGCTTCGCACTCTGGGTACTCTATCGCAAACAAACAAGCATACAATAAGCAATCAAGAAAGATGCATGGGCAAAACTCAAATAAGAAGTTCTAACCAGAAAGTTCAACTTACGAACTCCGGTTTGCAAAAAGAATCAAATCAAACGAAGCAATGAAACTCAAACTGCGAAAGAAAGAAGCTTCATTTGCTAATCTAGACTAAAGTCAAATTTTAAAGTAGCAAAAACTTGTTTAAGTTGATTAAACGGAAAGAGGGCTTCGAGACGAAACTCGAGGCGCTTGAATCGCCTGATTCCGATAAACGAGCGAAAAGATAAACTAAAACGAAAATCGGATCTGAAATCGCGATCAAAAATAATCGCGAAAAATCCGAGAAAAAGAAAAACTGACGAACAGGCTAACGAACGAACGTTCACTATCTGTGACTAACGGGCGAAAACCGTTCGTCAAAACGAACGTACGAACGAACGTCCGCTATATAACTAAACCGGAAAAAATCGATCTAATAAAAAACTCATCTAGGTTTTTACCGAAAAACCGAACCGGTCAAAGAAAACCGGCGGCGGCGGCGGCAAACTCCGGCGGCTCCGGCGGGGTGGCGAGGCGGCGGCGCGGCTCCGGC
>NC_057799.1:619638377-619646317 GCF_018294505.1 Triticum aestivum | reverse complement strand
ATTCTGACATGCAGAAAAAGAAATAAAAGAAATACTAAACGGACTCCAAAAATCCCGAAATAAATGTTCCCCATCCTCTAAAAATATGCCGGACAAGGTGAACATTTATTTGGGCCTGTAATGCAATTTTGAAAAACGCATATTTTTCCTAATTCCAATAAAATAGCGATAAAAATCCGAATAAAACTCTTATTTGATTTTAACATTAAATCTCCAATATTTCTTTATTTTGAGGAAGTCATTTTATCCTCTCTCTTTTATTTTTATAAAAGAAATATTTGAAGAGAAAATAATTAAAATCAAACGATCCTCTTTTCAAAATTCGAGAAAAACTCAAATATGAAAATAACGAAATTCCCAACTCTCTCCGTGGGTCCTTGAGTTGCGTAGAATCTCTAGGATCAAACCAAAATGCAATAAAATATGATATGCAATGATGATCTAATGTATAACATTCCAAATTGAAATTTGGGATGTTACAAACCTACCCCCCTTAAGATGAATATCGCCCTCGAGATTCGGGTTGGCTAGAAAATAGGTGAGGGTGATCCTTCCGTAGGTCTTCCTCTCGTTCCCAGGTGGCTTCATCCTCGGTATGGTGGCTCCACTGAACTTTGCAAAACATGATAACTTTGCTGCGTGTGACTCGGCTGGCAAACTCGAGAATCTTGACTGGCTTCTCCTCATAGGTCAAATCGCTATCCAACTGTATCGCTTCCAGTGGCACTGTATCTCTCAAGGAATATCAGCCATCTCTGCGTGGCACTTCTTCAATTGAGAAACGTGGAACACATCGTGAACTCCTGACAATCCTTCGGGCAATTCCAACTTGTAATCAACTTCTCCCATACGTTCCAAAACTTTGTATGGTCCTAGAAAACGTGGTGCTAACTTTCCCTTAACTCCAAAACGCTTCACTCCTCGAAGTGGGGATACACGAAGATACACTCTGTCTCCAACTTCGTAAACTGTTTCCTTGCGTTTAGAATCCGCATAGCTCTTCTGCCTGGATTGGGCTACCTTGAGTCTATCGCGAATCAGCTTAACCTTCTCTTCAGACTCTTTAATCAAATCTGGTCCAAACAATTGTCGGTCTCCAACTTCATCCCACAACAACGGTGTTCTGCACCTCCTTCCGTACAATGCTTCGAAAGGGGCCATCTTCAAACTGGCTTGATAGCTGTTGTTGTAAGAGAACTCTGCGTAAGGCAAATTGTCGTCCCAACTACATCCATAATCTAGTGCACAAGCTCTCAACATGTCCTCCAGAATCTGATTGACTCTCTCAGTTTGTCCATCTGTCTGCGGGTGAAAAGCTGTACTGAACTCTAGCCTCGTTCCCAAAGTTTCATGCAACTGATTCCAAAACTTTGAGGTAAACTGGGTTCCTCTATCTGATACAATGGTCCTCGGAACTCCATGCAAACATACGATCCTGGTCATGTATATCTTTGCCAATTTAGCACTGGTGTAGGTAGTCTTCACTGGGATGAAATGAGCTACTTTCGTCAAACGATGACTACAACCCATATCGAGTCATAGCCTGAGCGAGTCCTGGGCAATCCCGTGATAAAATCCATGCCTAGCTTGTCCCACTTCCACTCGGGTATCGGCAATGGTTGTAGCAATCCTGCTGGCTTCTGATGCTCTACCTTCACTCTCTGACATACATCACAAACTGCTACATACTCCGCAATATCCTTCTTCATTCCGGTCCACTAGACACTATCCTTCAAATCCAGATACATCTTGGTATTTCCTGGGTGAATCGAATATGGCGAATCATGGGCCTCCTGCAAAATCAGCTTCCTGATCTCTTGATCATTTGGCACATATACGCGGTCCTCAAACCATAAGGTATCGTGCTCATCCTCACGAAATCCCTTGGCTTTTCCTTTGCTCATCCTTTCCTTAATCTCGGTTATCTCCTTGTCCGTCTTCTGAGCTCCTCTGATCTTATGCATCAAAGTAGATTGAATCTCCAATGCTGCTACGTAACCTCTCGGAACTATCTCCAAACATAGCTCACGAAGGTCCTCTGCTAACTCCTTGGGTAATTCTCTAGTCATGAGTGTATTGACATGACTCTTGCAGCTCAACGCATCGGGTACTACGTTAGCCTTTCCGGGATGATAATGCAACTTCATATCATAATCCTTAATGAGCTCCAACCATCTCCTCTGCCTGAGATTCAACTCCTTCTGCGTGAAGATATACTTCGAACTCTTGTGATCCATGTATACCTCACAATAATGGTTTCCAATGAGAAAATGTCTCCAAGTCTTCAACACGTGCACTACGGCTGCTAACTCCAAATCATGCGTAGCATAATTTAACTCATGGGGTTTAAGCTGTTGTGAGGCATATGAAACAACTCTTCCCTCCTGCATAAGTACAGCTCCAAGTCCTCGATGAGAAGCGTCGCAATACACTTCATAATCCTTGCGTTGATCTGGCAGAATCAACACTGGTGATGTAACCAAACGTTTCTTCAACTCCTGAAAACTGGCCTCACATTCCTCAGTCCATTTGAATCTGGTGTTCTTCTTTAACAACTCCGTCATAGGCTTTGCAATCTTCGAGAAATTTTCAATGAACCTCCGGTAGTATCCTGCGAGTCCAAGAAAACTCCGAATCTCTCCAACTGACATGGGTGCCTCCCAATTTGTCACAGTGACAACTTTGGTGGGGTCTACCGCTATTCCTTCTCCGGATATAACATGTCCAAGGAATCCAACTTCCTTCAACCAAAACTCACACTTGCTGAACTTGGCGTATAGCTGATGTTCTCTGAGCTTCCCAAGTACCAAACGCAAATGCTCTTTATGTTCCTCTTCATTCTTCGAGTAGACCAGAATATCATCAATGAACACCACGACGAACTTATCCAAAAACTCCATAAACACCTTGTTCATCATGTTCATAAAATAGGCAGGTGCGTTAGTCAGGCCAAATGACATAACGGTATACTCATATAGCTCGTACCTTGTGGTAAAAGTTGTCTTAGGTATATCCTGCTCTCGAATCTTCAGCTGGTGGTACCCTGATCGCAGATCAATCTTGGAAAACATCTTAGCTCCTTGCAGCTGGTCAAACAAATCATTGATCATCGGCAGTGGGTACTTGTTCTTGATCGTCACCTCATTCAATCCTCGATAATAAACAACCATCCTTAACGATCCATCCTTCTTCTCCACTAAAAGCACTGGTGATCCCCAAGGTGACGAACTTGGGCGTATATAACCTTTATCCAGTAGCTCCTTAATCTGCTTCTTAATTTCCTCCAAATCCTTTGCGGGCATTCTATACAGTCTCTTAGATATTGGCCCTGTACCTGGCAAAAGCTCAATCAAAAACTCAATGTCTGTATCCGGTGGCATGCCTGGCAACTCTTCTGGAAATACATCCAGAAAATCCTTCACCACTGGTACTTCCTCCTGTACAACTCCTGATAAGGAATTTACTTGAGTCCTATTCGGCACATGCCGGGATACATACTTGATCCTTCTTCCTTTTGGGGTGGTGAGCAAAATCGACTTACTGGCCCAATCGATGTTTCCTCCATACATCGATAGCCAATCCATACCCAGAATCACATCCAAACCATGTGACTCCAACATTATCATATCTGAGGGGAAAACATGCCTACCTATGGTCAATGGCATCTGAAAACATCCTTGGCTTGCCATATACTCTGCTCCTGGCGAGCTTACTAACATAGGTGTACTAAGAACTTTGGTGGGCAGTTTATACTTATCCACAAATCCCCTTGATATGTATGAATGCGATGCACCAGTATCGAAAAGTACGACTGCAGTAAATGACTTAACCAAAAACTTACCTATTACTGCATCTGGCTGGGCTTCAACCTCCTCCACGTTAACGTGGTTCACTTGCCCCCTGTTGAAAGGGTTGGGCTTCTTCCCAGAGCTTCCATTGCCGTTTCCATTCTTAGCTTCAGGACATTCATTGGCGTAATGTCCAGTCTTCTAGCACTTGTAGCAAGTAACGTGACTTAGATCTTTCTTGGCGGGTGTTGCCGGGTGGGAACGGTTCTGTCCGTTGCTTCCTCCATTACCATTCCCGTTCTTTGAGCCACTATGATTGTGCGAACTTCCTCCAGTGTGATTGTGACCTCCATCGTTATGCTGAAGGGGTCCTCCCGAGTTCGGGGTAAAACGGGGTCTCTGCTGAGCTCCAGAATTATACTTCCCTTGTCCATACTTCCTCTTGCGGTTGTCAATCTGCTGCTGCTTCCCTTCAAGCATGAGAGCTCTATCTACCAACTGCTGGTAGTTATTGAAATTTGACACCATTAACTGCATGCTCAGCTCATCATTCAGTCCTTCCAGAAACTTCTCCTGCTTAGCTGCATCTGTAGCGACGTCATCTGGGGCATAACGTACTAGCTTACTAAAGTGATCCACATACTGGCCAACTATGCGTCCTCCTTGGCGTAAGTTGCGAAACTCGCGCTTCTTCATGGCCATAGCTCCTGTTGATACACGGGCAGTACGTTAAGCCTGCTGGAACTGATCCCATGTAATAGTGTCGATGGGGTAAGTGACTGTGAAATTCTCCCACCATGATGTTGCGGGTCCATCAAGCTGATGTGCGGCAAAATGCACTCTCTCCGCATCTGTGCATCCTGCAGTGGTCAACTCCCTTTCAATCATGCGGAGCCAATCATCTGCAACTATCGGCTCGGTGCTACTGGAGAACACCGGCGGATTCATCCTTAGAAAATGGGCTAAGTGATCAACAGGTGGTGGTGGTGGTGAGTTGTTGTTGTTGTTCCCCTGATTTTGATTCTGGACTAATATCTGCATCAATGCATTCAGCTGCTGGATCAACTGAGTGAGCTCCGATGGGAAAGCAAATCCATTGTCGCGTCTCGGAGGCATCTGCTGGGTTTAGAAAAGGTGAGAAACCAGAGTAGAATGAGGTTTAGGGGGAAAACACTACCCATATGCACATGAGACAAACACAAACATATTACTCAATTAATCAAGCAAGGGCATACAATCGGTCTAGAACTATCGTTACAAAAGTGCTCGGACTATACTATATACATGGTGGAATACTACTACTGATATGGTGGTCAACTAGAAAAATTGATCGGTCGAAGACTCCATGATATCCGCTCCAGCTTCATCAACATAGTCATCATCGCTGTCGTCGGGATCCGAGTCGGTGTCTTCAATGATGATGTAGTTCTCCAGGCAAGTGGAATCGTCATCTTCTCCTCCTGGCGCGGGGTCTCCCATGAATACTCCCGGCTTCCTTGTCAGGTCGTCATTCTTCTCCACTAGTACGACGATTTCCTCCTCATAATCTTCGCGAGTAGCCTTGAGTTCTTCCTCCAGCTCCGTGATCCGTGTCATTGCCTTCTTCAAATATGTCATGCCTGCGCACATCTGGTTCTCCTGGCGGTGAATGTGCTGGTTTAACTCCTGGATGAAAGCTGCAATCGATCTATCCTTCCTGGTGTTGATCATCTCCCATTTCTCATCTCGGCGCCCACAAACCTGATAGATAGTATCCTTGAGATCCTTGTGGTAAACTTCTCTGATGCGTCCCATGGTAATGTGGGCTGCCATACTCTTTCCTAGACTCCAGGTTGGTGCATCAAAAGAAAACTCTATGGGCTCAGTGACTGGCGTAAATGTCCTTCCCGGAACTTGAACTTGAATCATCCAGCGCTCCTCTTCTGTTAAAGTGGAGTTGTAAGTCCCGGTGAAGCTTGGTATTCCGATGTTCAGGTACCTAGTGACTTCCTTCAAGTGGCGTCAAAAAGGTTTGTCTTCATCCGGTTGCGTGAACTTGATCCTTGCATCCGCCATCCTAAAGAGTAGAAAATGGAGAGGAGTCAGAAATGAGAAGAGAGTAGTGATCTAGGGCTTTAGCTTAGTGGTCGTGTCCTACAGTCAGCGTGTGCTCTGATACCATCTTGTAGCGACCAGACCTCAAACAGTCTGATCTCTGTGCATCAGTGACATCCCTGGATCGGTAATGCTGACACGCACAGTACTTGAAGGATTTATAACAGAGTAGCAATCACACAATTATTACATCAAATGTCTCAAAAGAGAACTTAATACAATAAATATGGCTTAAGGTCATCTAATACGATAACAGCGGAAGGCTTGGAAGATAAAGTGAGTCCATCAACTCCAACGGCATCACTGAGTGAAAGACCACGACCTAAGGCTCCTTATTTTCTCGTCGTCTGAAAAGTCTGCAACATGATACAATGCAACCCGAAACGGGTCAGCACATGGAATATGCTGGCAAGGCAACACATAAGAGTAATGCGCAGGATAAAGCTATCACTATATGCATATATGGCTGGTGGAGGCTGTATGGTTAATATGTTTTGCGGAAAGCCAATTTTTTTCCTACAACAAAGGAATAATTTTTTATTTAACTACAAAGTTGGTTGAAAAACATTGAGAATGGTAAACCCCATCTCAATCCCAATTAAAGGTAATTAATAACCCAACAAAATTAATTTAGAGTGTTGTGATCCACATGATAATCCAAGAACCAGATACTCAAGATGTCCATAACCGGGGACACGGCTAACCGTGATTAGTATATACACTCTGAAGAGGTTTGTGCAGTTTTCCCCACAATACTCGATCTCCTCTGTTTGATTTCTCGCACTACAAGATGTTTGAGAAACGGATGACCGAGACACAGTCTTTCCGAAGAGGTCTCCTTAACCGATAGATAGGCATGTACACCTACAATCCCCTACATCTGCTAGCCCATCATGGAAAGGATTCCCACAACTTACTCAACTATGCCAGAGCCCATAATGGCATGTGGTTGCACACGGAAGTTTCTAGCCTGAATAATCTTATGATCCCTTTGAGCCTGGGTGGCAGTCCATAGGAGAATCACACGGTACCCCGGGATTTCCAAAAATACAGGCAACACTGGGTTCCCCAGGTGCCTCAATCCACCCAGATGTGTATTAAAGTTGCCACCTTAAGTTAACCATTAAATAACAATACTCACATCTGTCATTGAAACACTCACCCAATCCACGTCTACAAGCATAGCATAGCAATATAAGCAACGTAGAAGTAACTCCCAAAGGTTTGATAATAAACAGGTGAATAGGTACTACCTCATCTACTTCCCAAACCCACAATTTAATCAGATCCTAACAATGAAATTGTTTGAGGATTGATCTAGTGCAATAAAACTAGGTAGTAAAGAGGTATGATCAAAGTGTTACTTGCCTTGCTGATGATCCGCGAAACATAGAGACTCGTAGTAGCACGCTTCGCACTCTGGGTACTCTATCGCAAACAAACAAGCATACAATAAGCAATCAAGAAAGATGCATGGGCAAAACTCAAATAAGAAGTTCTAACCAGAAAGTTCAACTTACGAACTCCGGTTTGCAAAAAGAATCAAATCAAACGAAGCAATGAAACTCAAACTGCGAAAGAAAGAAGCTTCATTTGCTAATCTAGACTAAAGTCAAATTTTAAAGTAGCAAAAACTTGTTTAAGTTGATTAAACGGAAAGAGGGCTTCGAGACGAAACTCGAGGCGCTTGAATCGCCTGATTCCGATAAACGAGCGAAAAGATAAACTAAAACGAAAATCGGATCTGAAATCGCGATCGAAAATAATCGCGAAAAATCCGAGAAAAAGAAAAACTGACGAACAGGCTAACGAACGAACGTTCACTATCTGTGACTAACGGGCGAAAACCGTTCGTCAAAACGAACGTACGAACGAACGTCCGCTATATAACTAAACCGGAAAAAATCGATCTAATAAAAAACTCATCTAGGTTTTTACCGAAAAACCGAACCGGTCAAAGAAAACCGACGGCGGCGGCGGCGAACTCCGGCGGCTCCGGCGAACTCCGGCGACGGCGGCGGGGTGGCGAGGCGGCGAGCCAGCGGCGGGGCAGCGTGG
>NC_057799.1:619505377-619637999 GCF_018294505.1 Triticum aestivum | reverse complement strand
AATAAAATTCTGACGTGCAGAAAAAGAAATAAAAGAAACACTAAACGGACTCCAAAAATCCCGAAATAAATTTTCCCCGTCCTCTAAAATATGCTGGACAAGGTGAACATTTATTTGGGCCTCTAATGAAATTTTTAAAAACGCATATTTTTCCTAATTCCAATAAAATAGCGATAAAAATCCGAATAAAACTCTTATTTGATTTTAACATTAAATCTCCAATATTTCTTTATTTTGAGGAAGTCATTTTATCCTCTCTCTTTTATTTTTATAAAAGAAATATTTGAAGAGAAAATAATTAAAATCAAACGATCCAATTTTCATAACTCGAGAAAAACTCAAATATGAAAATAACAAAATTCTCAACTCTCTCCGTGGGTCCTTGAGTTGCGTAGAATCTCCAGGATCAAACCAAAATGCAATAAAATATGATATGCAATGATGATCTAATGTATAACATTCCAAATTGAAAATTTGGGATGTTACAGTTCGGTATCAAACCGATAACCGAAACAAAAACCGAAGTGCAGCCAGTTCCCGCGTGACTCCTATCATACGGCTTATGCGCGTATCGCCAAACGCTCACTAATAGGAAAAACCTTATACACAGAACTTTAGCAATAGCTCTTGTTAAAAAGCACGCTAGTGCTAACTAGCAGTAGCGCGTTGGAGAAAACCGCGCTACAGATACATATGTAGCAGTAGCGCGTCTGACAATAAAAGCGCTACTACTAAAATTTCTACTGCTAAGCCGATAGGCTACACATTGTAGTAGCGATCTTATAGAAACAGCGCTACCGCTACTAGTTTTGTAGCAGCGCGTTTACGTAGAAAGGCGCTACTGCTAACGAAAATAAAATTAAATGGAAAGCAAATAGAAAAGTAAATGAAAATGAAAGAAATAGTAAAACGAGAAAGGAAAAAATAAAATGTAAATAAAAATAAATGAAAAAGGGGGGAAAAGAGAAAGGAATAGCAGTACTGCATGTTCTGAAATGCGCTATATAGCTAACTTAGCAGTAGCGCACTTCCCGGAACGCGCCACCTCCTCCCCCTCCCCTACCTCTGCCTAGGGTTCTTCAAATTTTAGATTGCATCAAATTAGTTAGGGTTCACCAAATTAGATGGTAATTAGGGCAGTAGTTCCTAGGTACTAATTAGTTAGTAACGTCGGAATTTAACGGATGACGTAAGGCTGGCATGCTACAATAGTACCACCTTACTGCCCTTCATGTCACCACATGACAAGGCCATCTCTCAACAGAAATCACGGTACTTAGGAACACCCGGGTAGTTGCCTCACATGCAACTAGGTACTCACCGATGCTCATATGTCATGCACAACCATTCACGAAATCATGCAAAACATCCATCATATCAAAGGTTCAAACATGCTTGCCTGGTTCGGAGAAGTCGGAGTCTAGCTCGGCGAAGTTCGCGGCTCCGTCACCTCTTCCGGAACCTACGGCATAACGAAAACGGGCGCTAACGTGAAAACCAACGCGTGCATAAAAACTTCTCCAAAAAATTTCCAAATAAATACTTTAAAAAACTAGACAAAAATACAAGACTGACAAAAAAGAATCACTCAAAAATCATCTTTTAATAAAACGTTATAAGAGTTTCTGTCCAGGGACTCATCTGCAATGGAATAGAAAAGATCCAGGGACTTAACTGAGAAAACAGAAAACGCTTCGGAAAGAAACGCGCCAGCTCAAAAGGAAAACGTATTTGCCCGAAGGCGCCAACAGAAAACGTTTCGAGGGAGAAGAGAATAGAGGCTGACAGGGGGGGTCCACATGTCAGGTTTAAAAAGTTCGCCGGCGCCCGAAGACTGCGGTGGTCGCCGGCGTCGAACCACGGCGAGACAGAGAGATCGGAGTGTACCAAGAGCTTCAGCGTGTCCTTCCGCGTCGGTGGGTGGTGGACTTGGGCGTCGGGGAGCACCACGTCGACGGCGACACTTTCTCTGGCGGACGGTGGCTCGGGCGATGGTGGGGAACTCCGGTGGTGTGCTGCAAACCTCGAATTGAAGCGCGGGTCAGAAGGAGGGATGCACTAGAGAGTTACTGGCAAGAGATGGGAGGCAGAGGTGCACGCACGGGAGCGAATCGAGCTGGATCCCGTGGCGGGTCGCGGCGGCCGGAGTTGAGGAAGGAGACTTCCTCGGGGCTCTCCCAGTGGCTAGGCAGGGTCTTGGTGGAGTGTAGAGGTGGTGTGGGTACTGGCTGGAGCTCGGGGCCTCTATTTATAGGCGGCTCGAGGGGGTGGCCGTGAACGGAGAATCTCCGGCAAGCAATTACGGCGAGGCAGTGGATTGGCAGGGGTATTAGGTGGCCAGGCAGCATCAGTGAGGTGTACTGGTGCTGTTCCCCTGCTAATCTTGGTTGGTCTTGGCGTAATGGCGCCGGTCCACGGTGGGGTGGCCGCACGGGCACGACGGCGGCAGAGAGAGCGCTCCGTGCCCAGCGGTTCACGACGAGGGTGGCAGCACGCACTGGGGAGTGGAAGGCCACGCGGCGATCTCTGGTGGCTTGGGCGGCGCTGGGTGGCGCCGTCTGCGCCGCGCCTCTCTCTGGCGGCCGCAAAGCCGCCGCTGGCGTCGGTCACGGGGCGGCGCACCTCCTTCTGCTCGTCGCTGACGTCCGCAAGGTTCCAGGGGATCATGCGGCCCAGGAACAAGGGGGAGGGGACGGGGAGCAAGGCGCCAACGCGGCACTGTCGAGATCGACAACAGGTTCTGAAGAAAATGACAGTAGATCACTGAACTGCATTTCTGAATCTCTGAACTTGACATTGACAATGCTCTGCAGGTGTTCGACAGAATGATTTGGCATGAAGAAAATTTTTCCTGGGGCTGGGACTTGGTGAGGTGACCTCTCAATGCACCCAGAGGTTGCCTGATTTTTCCCAGAATTTTTGGAGAAGGATTTGAATGAATTTCATCAAATTTGGCAAATCTGGTCCAAACTTGCAGCAAGTATAGTTTGAAAATTTTGAACTGAAGACCAGTGGATCTTCAGGGATCTTGGTTGAGGGTTCAAAGGACTAGGAAGGGAAAAAGGTTTGGGGGCAAAAACCAAAGCAGAAAGAGTAGTTCCTTTGTAAACCTCCAAGGGCTAGAATAGAAGACAGAAATTGTTTTGATAAGATTTAAATGGAAAATAAAAATATGGAGAGGTCCAACTTGCTGGATTTGAAGTAAATCATGATCCAAAGATAAGGAAAGGTTTAGGAGAGTGGATTTGCACTAAGGCCATGGTAAGAGAGAATGTTGAAAGGGGCAAGGAATCATTTCAAAATCCATAGGGCATTTTCAAAGGAATTTCCAAAAGGCATTTTTCCCAAGTGAAAAGTATTTTGGCTTGAGTCCAAAATAAAGAGCAAGAACCTCCAAGACCAAAAACAAGTCTTGGGTGAATCCAAATAAAACTCTTGCCATAAAAAAATATTTTGAAAAGGAGGGTTCTTTTGAAGAAAAATTTTAAATCACCTCCCTCAAGTCAAGTAAAAATTTTGAAAAATCCAAATGAAATTTTGGGTGTCACAACACCTACCCCCTTAGGAAAAATCTCGTCCTCGAGATTTCAGCTGATCCTCGAATAGATATGGATATTCTGCCTGAAGAAAATCTTCCCTTTCCCATGTGGCTTCGTCCTGAGTGTGATTGCTCCACTGAACTCTGAAAAATTTTGTCGTTTTCTGACGGGTCCTCCGTTCAGACTCTTCCTGTATCTTTACTGGCCTCTCTCTGTAGGTGAGATCTGGTTGTACATCAATGCCCTCATGAGATACATGCTTCTCCGGGTTACTCACACATTTTCTCAATTGTGAGACGTGGAATACGTCATGGACGTCTGACAGCTCCTTGGGTAAGTCTAGTTTGTAGGCCACTGTGCCTCTTCGTGCCTCTATACAAAATGGTCCGATAAATCTTGGGGCTAGCTTCCCCTTAATTTTGAACCGTTGCAGGCCCCTCATAGGAGACACTCGTAGGTATACGGAATCACCGGGTTCAAAGCTGACCTCACGATGCTTCTGATCATAGTAGCTCTTTTGTCGGCTCTGCGCTGTGTTGAGTCTGTCCCTGATCTGCTTAACTTTCTCCTCGGCCTCTTTAAGCATGTCTGGGCCGAAGATACGGCTGTCACCTGTTTCTGACCAATTCAGTGGGGTACGACACCTCCGTCCGTACAATGCTTCAAAGGGTGCCATTTGCAAGCTGGTTTGGTAACTGTTGTTGTAAGCAAACTCGGCATACGGCAAACTCTCTTCCCAACTGGATCCATAGGTGAGCACACAGGCTCTTAGCATATCCTCTAGAATTTGGTTCCCACGTTCCGTTTGTCCATCAGTCTGAGGATGGTATGCTGTACTGAAAGCTAGTTGCGTGCCCAGAGCTTGTTGCAGGTGATCCCAAAATTTGGAGACAAATTGTGTGCCTCGGTCGGATATTATAGTCTTTGGGACTCCATGCAAACAAACTATACGGGAGAGATAAAGCTTGGCCAGCCTTTGTGTGGAGTAGGTAGTCTTCACGGGAATGAAATGAGCAACCTTGGTTAGTCGGTCTGTGATGACCCATATGGCGTCATTTCCACGTTGTGATCGTGGTAGTCCGACGATGAAGTCCATTCCTATCTCATCCCATTTCCACTCTGGTATCCTGTTTGGCTGGAGTAGCCCTGCTGGCTTCTGATGCTCGGCCTTGATGCGCTGACATGAATCGCAACAAGCAATAAATGCAGCTATATCACTTTTCATACCGTGCCACCAAAATCTTTCCTGAATGTCTTTGTACATTTTGGTGCCTCCAGGATGGATCGAGTACGGAGCGGTGTGGCTTTCGGTTAGGATTTGTTGCTTGAGTTGCTCAATGTTAGGTACGCAAAGTCTGTCTCTGTACCATAATATTCCTTCACTGTCTGTGACGAACTCTGAAGCCTTACCAAGGTTCATTTTCTTCTTTATACCTTCGATGCTGGGATGTCCCTGTTGAGCCTTCTTAATTTGTTCCACTAGGGGGGGTTGTATTTCCAGATTTGATATGGTGCCCTCAGAGACTAACACCATGTTGAGCCTAGTGAACTCTTGCTGAAACTCAGGCCTCAAGTTTTGCGGACCGTCGTTGTCCGGGCTGGGGTTTCGACTAAGGGCATCAGCCACTACATTTGCTTTCCCTGGATGGTAGTGAATGCCGACATCATAGTCCTTGACCAATTCCAACCAGCGTCGTTGGCGTAAATTTAGATCTGGCTGTGTGAAAATATATTTGAGGCTCTTATGGTCCGTATATACTTCACAGCGATTTCCCAACAAAAAGTGCCTCCACTCCTTGAGTGCATGTATGACTGCTGCTAGCTCCAAGTCATGTGTTGGGTAATTTTCCTCATGTTTTCGCAGCTGCCTGGAGGCATACGCGACAACTTTGCCATCCTGCATTAGTACACATCCGAGGCCTTTTCAGGACGCGTCACAATATACTTCAAAACCTTTTCGGGACGCGTCACAATATACTTCAAAACTCTTGTGTATGTCTGGCACGGTTAATACCGGTGCGGTTGTTAGCTTCTTCTTAAGCTCTTGGAAGCTTCTCTCGCATGCTTCCGTCCATACAAATTTCTTGTCTTTCTTGAGCAACTGTGTTATAGGTTTTGCCACAGTGGAGAATCCTTCAATAAATCTTCTGTAATATCCGGCCATTCCCAGGAAACTCCGCACATCTGTCATGTTGGCGGGTGGCTTCCAGTCAAGTATGGCTTTGACCTTCTCTGGGTCTACAGCCACGCCTTCTTGGTTTAATATGTGGCCTAGGAAACCAACTTGCCTTAGCCAAAACTCACACTTGCTAAATTTGGCGTACAACTGATGTTTCCTTAATTCTCCCAAAACAATTCTGAGATGCTCAGCATGCTCTTCTGGTGTCCTTGAATATACCAGAATATCGTCGATGAACACCACAACAAATTTGTCCATGAATTTCATGAACACTTTGTTCATGAGGTGGACGAAATATGCGGGGGCGTTTGTTAGACCAAAAGGCATCACTGTGAACTCATATAATCCGTATCTGGAGGTGAATGCTGTTTTAGGGATATCTTCTGTCTGTACTTTCAATTGATGATATCCCGATCTCAAATCAATTTTTGAGAACACCTTGGCTTGTGCGAGCTGGTCAAACAAATCATTTATCCGTGGCATCAGATATTTGTTTTTGATGGTGACCATATTGAGAGCTCGATAGTCTATACACAGTCTTAGTGTCCCATCCTTTTTCTTGGCGAACAACACTGGCAAACCCCATGGTGAGGAGCTGGCTCGAATAAATCCTTTGTCCAATAATTCCTTTATCTGCTTCTTCAACTCCACCAATTCTGAGGGTGCCATTCTATAAGGTTTCTTATAGATGGGAGCGGTGCCAGGTGCTAGTTCGATGCTGAATTCTATCTCTCTGTCTGGTGGCATGCCTGGCAGTTCTTCAGGAAATACATCAGGAAACTCGCATACCACTGGAACTTTTCTTAGTTCTGAAATGTCCACTTTGTTCAGTTTTGGTTGCCGTGACCGTGGCCTTTCTTGAGCTGTAACCTTTATTGTCTTGCCATGATGGTGAGTGAGAATCACGGTCCGATTGAAACAGTCAATGAATCCTTTGTTGGTGGTCAACCAGTCCATCCCTAAAATGACATCCAGTCCTTTATTTTCCAACACGATGAGATTTGCTTGGAACTGTAGTCCTTCGAACTCAATGATTACTCCTTGGCAGTAACTCTGAGCGATTTGCTTATTTCCGGGGGACTTGATGATCATAGATTTTTCCAAGGGGAGTATCGGAAAACCATGTTGCAAAACAAAATTCTTCGAAACGAACAAATGGGAAGCTCCAGAATCAAACAAAACCGTGGCAGGTACTGTGTTGACAGGGAACGTACCGAGCACGATGTCTGGGGCATTCTGCGCTTCTTCCCTGGTCACATGGTTCAGGTGACCCTTCCTGTGGTTGTTGTTGGGATTGAAATTGTTGCGCTTGGGGGCTGGATTATTCCCACCATTGTTTGGCTTGGGGGCCGAGTTCCTCGGCTTTGGGCATTGTTTAGCATAGTGCCCTTCTTCACCACAGGCATAGCAGGTGACCCCTGGACGGTACGTGAACTCCTTGTCCCTGGCATGAAACTGTCTGACGGTCCTTAGATCAGTAGTCGTGGATTTCCTTGCTTCTGTCCTTGGAACCTCAGTCTTGCGTCGGTTGTTGCGAGCAAGAGTCATCTTGTCCCTCTTTCGCTTACGGAGATCTTCCAGACTACGGCGCTCATTCTCCAAGGTAATGGCCTTGTCAACCAGAGTTTTAAAATCCGGGAAAGTGTGTACAACCAGTTGGCATTTTAGTGCCGGTGCCAGGCCGTCCAGGAATTTTTCCATCTTCTTGTTCTCTGTCATGTGCTCGTCGTAGGCATAACGAGATAGCTGGGTAAACTGACCGTTGTATTCTGTCACTAACATGCCTCTTTGCTTGAGATCGTCAAACTCTTTCTTCTTGATTTTTATGATGCTCCTGGGGATGTGTGCCCCACAAAAGCCTTCCTTGAATTCTTCCCAGGTGATGTTGTGTTCACTGGGATGCATGTGTAAGAAGTTCTCCCACCATGCTGCAGCTGCTCCAGTAAGGTAGTGTGGTGCATAAAGCACCTTCTCATTATCTGAGCACTGAGCAATAATCAGCTTCCTCTCGATATCACGAAGCCAGTCATCGGCTTCCAGCGGCCTATCAGTGTGAGCAAAAGTTGAAGGGCGAGTCTTCTGTAACTCAGATAACTTGGAATGTGGTTGATAGGGTTCACGGTGGTTTCCCATATTGATGACGTGATTCATCATCTCTTGGTGCTGTTGCTGGCTTTGTTCGAAGAGACGGCATACTTGAGACAAGGCTGCTTCGCTGTCTTGTTGACTGGACTGTCCCTGAGTGAAGTTGTTGCTAGTCTGTGTCCCATAAACTTCTTCTGGCTGATTGGGCAGGGAGCGAGTCCACGGGCGAGACATATTTCCAGTCTGGGGTATTATTTTGCAAAACCCATGAGAAGAACTGTGTGACACAAGGAACATCTTGCAAAGGCAACAATTTAAAAGACCTCAAGGTTTTCAAGAAAACATAAACGATTTCGCACGGAGAAGGACCGCTTAGCATATATCTTACACGCGAAAAGCAAACACACGATACAGCACTCAGGATGTGCGTACACAATCCTGACATGTTATTTAGACTAGCATATTCCTCCGGAAAGCAGCGAACACACTAATACAAACTAGCGTACAGATAAAACACACCATACAAGCAGACATAACGCGCGACTACTCGGCGCTCTCAGTCGGAGATGGTGACGATGTCCTTTCCCTTGCCGAGGGCAAGACTCAGCGGTGCAGGAGATTCAACCTCCACCTCCTCTCTAGCTGGCTCCTGGCGCGTAACACTGCGCTGCGGTGATGGCGCGGGGGCGACAGGTGGTAGTGCGGGTGCGGCAGGCGGTGCAGCTCTGACTGGAGTAGGAGCCATGACCCTGTCGAACTCCTCAGTGGTAGGCAGACGGCGAGCTGTGGCCAAAACGGCCGGTGCATAAGAGGCTGAAGATGAGACGAATGTCAGAGGCGGTGCTGTGAGGAGAAGCTCCTTCCTGCTGGCAGGACCGCCCCGGACTAAGTCCATGCGGGCAGCCACAAGATCATCTACGAGATTGTCGAAGGATTCCTCCAGAGCCTTGAGGTACTCCACGACCATCTCGATGGCTTCATCTCGCTCTCCCCGATGGCAGGCAAATGCATAGTGACAGGTATATGGCACATGGCATGGGAGGTAGCGGTAGCGACGAGTCTTCATCATAGGAAGGATGTCCCGAAGACAAGCTATCGCCTCACGGGCAGCCATCTGCATGGCATGCCTCTCCGTAGGCATGGCCCTTCCCACAAAACGGAAGTGGCGAGATGCAGAACGTCCTCCCTTGAATTGCACCACAGCTTGGTGCATAGACACGTCGTCACTGAGCTTGTGCTGGTAAAGCGTGAACTCCGGACGAGTCGCTAGCCCGATCGCGAGCTTGGTGATGGAGACGAGGAGTTTGACAAACCCCTCGGGCACATTCGTGAACACTCGAGTCTCGCAGTTGCTGCCAGCCATCTACAAAAGTAGGAAAAAATTCTGAGTAGTCATGTCATAAATTTATGATGACCAACAGAAAATAGCTACAATTGCAAAATGCTGAAAAAGCACAAAAGACGCTAATAACCGATTAGCGATCGCACCTAGTGGCTTCCTACAGTCAGCCTGGCTCTGATACCAAGCTTGTCAAGACCGGTTTTTCAATAAAATATTTATTGAGAGACCAATCCCTTTTACGGACCAGTAAAGAAGAATTCCTTCTCACTGGTAGACAATATCTTGGTCACAGAAGAAAAATTACCAGGAGTACTGAATATAATACAAGGTTGAGCGGAGACTGCTCAACAATTTATTACATGAACGCCGATAAAACATAACGGCGGATAGGGTGGCATGACTACTAACTCACGATAATAACGGTGGTGGAAATATCACCGCGAAGTGGGTGATATGACTCCTGAAAACTACAGCTCTTCGAGCGTCGGAGTGAGGCTCGAGGAGACTTATTGCGGGTGGCGGAAGCGTATATAATACAAGTGACCAATATCCGGGATCGCACAGGACTGACTGGGATTCCTCTAGGCGTCGGACGCGCTATCAAACTCTTCATCCAAGAGATCGCCTTCGTCAACATCTGGCCAAATCAACAAGCCAGGTGAGTACTATGAAAGTACTCGCAAGACAGTTCGGACATAAGATATAACAAATGTAAACATGAAGCATATGAACAGATTAACAAGTGCATTCAGACATAGAAAAAAAATAATGCATGGGAAAATAACAGAGAAGTCGGGCGGTAGTCCTCCCGAAATCCCAAAATAAATACTGGGTGCCAAACGAGGGTCTGAATGACTCCTCGAGAGGAAATTGCAAGAATAACAATGTCGCAGTCGGGCATCAGGGCGACACCACATAAAGGGCTTATAATAGAAAATAAAAGATAGTGCGTGCCACAGTCGGACGTCTGAGCGACATTGCAGAAAGGGCTTATATCAAAAGTAAATAACCAACATGCCACAGTCGGACGTCTGAGCGACATCACATAAAGGGCTTATATTGAAAATAAGAGACAAACATGCCACAGTCGGACATCTAAGCGACATCACATAAAGGGCTTATATTGAAAATAAGAGACAAACATGCCACAGTCGGACGTCTAAGCGACATCACATAAAGGGCTTATATACATAACTTAGTAGCTCATGAATTTAAATCATGTCAAGAGAATAATCCGTCATGAGATAAATAACAGGGTTAGTCCATCCACAGGAATAACAATTAAACTGGGTTTACCACTCGAGCTTGTTCACCGGGGATAAATTTCCACGAGGATAGATATGGATATACTGATCACTCTACTTGATCATGGATACGATGACTTGGAAGGATTTGACTCTGCAGAGTTTGTACTTTAACCACAGCCAACGGATTTCAGTAGTCACGGGGACTAGTCCCGTTTACGGTGTTTTGGAAGAAACACATCTAACCAGTACACACCCATTCAACATTTCCAAAGCCAAGAATCACCCTCGGCAACGTTCAAGAAAAACCTTGAGACGGGGAGGCTACAACCTCGCGTAGCATGGGATCAAATTTCTATACGCGCGCTCTAAGGGGTGCCCCCCTCTCGGTCCCAACCGGAAACACCCATGCCCCCTAACTGGATGACTGGCTTTAATCCAGGGCCATGGAACCATCATCCCGGCCCCTCTGTTTGGTGTGTACACGGAAAGAGGTTACCAACTTACTAAACCGCATCCTGGCAAAAAGGCATGTGGTAGCACGGAAGGGGAAAGAACAATAACGTGACTCCGTCCACGTAACGTCGGAATTTAACGGATGACGTAAGGCTGGCATGCTACAACAGTACCACCTTACTGCCCTTCATGTCACCACATGACAAGGCCATCTCTCAACAGAAATCACGGTACTTAGGAACACCCGGGTAGTTGCCTCACATGCAACTAGGTACTCACCGATGCTCATATGTCATGCACCACCATTCACGAAATCATGCAAAACATCCATCATATCAAAGGTTCAAACATGCTTGCCTGGTTCGGAGAAGTCGGAGTCTAGCTCGGCGAAGTTCGCGGCTCCGTCACCTCTTCCGGAACCTACGGCATAACGAAAACGGGCGCTAACGTGAAAACAAACGCGTGCATAAAAACTTCTCCAACAATTTTCCAAATAAATACTATAAAAAACTAGACAAAAATTCAAGACTGACAAAAAAAGAATCACTCAAAAATCATCTTTTAATAAAAAGTTATAAGAGTTTCTGTCCAGGGACTCATCTGTAATGGAACAGAAAAGATCCAGGGACTTAACTGAGAAAACAGAAAACGCTTCGGAAAGAAACGCGCCAGCTCAAAAGGAAAACGTATTTGCCCGAAGGCGCCAACAGAAAACGTTTCGAGGGAGAAGAGAATAGAGCCTGACAGGGGGGTCCACATGTCAGGTTTAAAAAGTTCGCCGGTGCCCGAAGACTGCGGTGGTCGCCGGCTTCGAACCACGGCGAGACAGAGAGATCGGAGTGTACCAAGAGCTTCAGCGTGTCCTTCCGCGTCAGTGGGTGGTGGACTTGGGCGTCGGGGAGCACCACGTCGACGGCGACACTTTCTCCGGCGGACGGTGGCTCGGGCGATGGTGGGGAACTCCGGTGGTGTGCTGCAAACCTCGAATTGAAGCGCGGGTCAGAAGGAGGGATGCACTAGAGAGTTACTGGCAAGACATGGGAGGCAGAGGTGCACGCTCGGGAGCGAATCGAGCTGGATCCCGTGGCGGGTCGCGGCGGCCGGAGTTGAGGAAGGAGACTTCCTCGGGGCTCTCCCAGTGGCTAGGCAGGGTCTTGGTGGAGTGTAGAGGTGGTGTGGGTACTGGCTGGAGCTCGGGGCCTCTATTTATAGGCGGCTCGAGGGGGTGGTCGTGAACGGAGAATCTTCGGCGAGCAATTACGGCGAGGCAGTGGATTGGCAGGGGTATTAGGTGGCCAGGCAGCATCAGTGAGGTGTACTGGTGCTGTTCCCCTGCTAATCTTGGTTGGTCTTGGCGTAATGGCGCCGGTCCACGGTGGGGTGGCCGCACGGGCACGACGGCGGCAGAGAGTGCGCTCCGCGCCCAGCGGTTCACGACGAGGGTGGCAGCGCGCACTGGGGAGTGGAAGGCCACGCGGCGATCTCCGGTGGCTTGGGTGGCGCTGGGTGGCGCCGTCTGCGCCGCGCCTCTCTCTGGCGGCCGCAAAGCCGCCGCTGGCGTCGGTCACAGGGCGGCGCACCTCCTTGTGCTCGTCGCCGACGTCCGCAAGGTTCCAGGGGATTGTGCGGCGCAGGAACAAAGGGGAGGGGACGGGGAGCAAGGCGCCAACGCGGCACTGTCGAGATCGGAAACAAGTTCTGAAGGAAACGACAGTAGATCACTGAACTGCATTTTTGAATCTCTGAACTTGACATTGACAATGCTCTGCAGGTGTTCGACAGAATGATTTGGCATGAAGAAAATTTTTCCTGGGGCTGGGACTTGGTGAGGTGACCTCTCAATGCACCCAGAGGTTGCCTGATTTTTCCCAGAATTTTTGGAGAAGGATTTGAATGAATTTCATCAAATTTGGCAAATCTGGTCCAAACTTGCAGCAAGTTTAGTTTGAAAATTTTGAACTGAAGACCAGTGGATCTTCATGGATCTTGGTTGAGGGTTCAAAGGACTAGGAAGGGAAAAAGGTTTGGGGGCAAAAACCAAAGCAGAAAGAGTAGTTCCTTCGTAAACCTCCAAGGGCTAGAATAGAAGACAGAAATTGTTTTGATAAGATTTAAATGGAAAATAAAAATATGGAGAGGTCCAACTTGCTGGATTTGAAGTAAATGATGATCCAAAGATAAGGAAAGGTTTAGGAGAGTGGATTTGCACTAAGGCCATGGTAAGAGAGAATGTTGAAAGGGGCAAGGAATCATTTCAAAAGCCATAGGGCATTTTCAAAGGAATTTCCAAAAGGCATTTTTTCCAAGTGAAAAGTATTTTGGCTTGAGTCCAAAATAAAGAGCAAGAACCTCCAAGACCAAAAACAAGTCTTGGGTGAATCCAAATAAAACTCTTGCCATAAAAAATATTTTGAAAGGGAGGGTTCTTTTGAAGAAAAATTTTAAATCACCTCCCTCAAGTCAAGTAAAAATTTTGAAAAATCCAAATGAAATTTTGGGTGTCACACTCAAAGCTCGGCTGGATCCGAGTTCGAGGGACATCATCGAGTTGAACGTGTGCTGAACTCGGAGGTGCCGTGCTTCAGTACTTGAGTGATCGGATCGTGAAGACGTACGACTACATCAACCGCGTTGTGCTAACGCTTCCGCTTTCGGTCTACGAGGGTACGTGGACAACACTCTCCCCTCTCGTTGCTATGCATCACCATGATCTTGCGTGTGCGTAGGAAATTTTTTGAAATTACTACGTTCCCCAACATATACTAGCAAGAAAATCTCTAAACTCAGATTTGCGAGGTCACTAGCGCTACCCCATTGTGGAAGTTTGCAAGCAGTGGTAAAATCGTCTAAGTCCATAGTATAAGAATTTTCATAGAGATCAAACAGGACAGTTTGAGAATTGCGTGATGATGAAAATTCAAACCTTCTCACAAAGGAATGAGTGAGATAGTGATGCTGACGGCACTTATCTGCCTCGAAGCTCTCAAGATCAGCGTTACACACATACGTGTAAAATTCTTCCTTGATTCCCGCTCGATCCATGAGGTCCTCTGAAGGCCATTCGCAAGCCCGCACTTGAGCTTCCCTCGGTGGTTCATCGTCAGCATCGCGCATTGCGAGCCTGGGTCCTTGCTTCCTTGAAGGACCACCTTGGTACATTTTCCTAAACATATTTCTTCTGCTGAAAAATTTCTGAGAATTTAGTAACTTCAAATAAAAGTGAACAAAACTCAATAAAATTGATAGCAACTACTCCTACAAGTGCCTAGAGACTATATCATGCATTAGAACTACTTGGGACCATATAAATTTGACATGCAAGCTCAAGAACCTGGTCACCTAAGCAGCAAAAATTTGCAATAAATAAAGCACTAGAACAAAAACTAATTGGACCATTGGAGGAGTCACATACCGAAGAACAATCCCCCAAAGCAGTTTTGTGACAGGTGCTTTGAGCTAGGAGATCGAAAATCGCAGCAAAATGAGCTAGAACTCGTGCTTGAGCTGGTTGGTGATTTTTTTTGGGGAGGAAGAAGAAGTGTGTGGTGGTTGGAATAAGTGGAGGGGAGCCACCATGGGCCCACGAGGCAGGGGGCGCTCCCAGGGGGTGGGCGTGCCCTGGACCCTCGTGGCCAGGTGCTAGCTCCCCTGCTGTGTTCTCAGTGCCAGATATTCTCAAATATTCCAGAAAAAATCATATTTAAATTTCAGGGCATTTGGAGAACTTTTATTTTCGGGGTATTTTTATATTGCACGGATAATTCAGAAAACTGACATAAAACACTATTTTTACTTTATTTAAACTAAATAACAGAAAGTAAAAGGAGGGTATAGAGAGTTGTGCTTTCTAACTTCATTCATCTCATGCTCATCAAAAGGAATCCACTAACAAGGTTGATCAGGTCTTGTTAACAAACTCATTCCGAATTGCATGAAATCGGAGAATTTTTGAATAGCACTAAGTTACCTCAACAGGGATACGCACGTCCCCAATAATAAGAATATCATATCTCTTTTTGACAGTAGGAAGAGGAAATTCAAAACCTCCAAAAATAATCGATGGAGTTTTTCCAATAGAGTTTATACTATGCACTTGAGGTTGTTTCCTTGAAAAGTGTACCGTATGCTCATTACGATTAACATAAAAAGTGACATTGCCTTTGTTGCAATCAATAACAGCCCCTGCAGTATTCAAAAAGGGTCTTCCAAGAATAATAGACATACTATCGTCCTCGGGAATATCAAGAATAACAAAGTCTGTTAAAATAGTAACATTTGCAACCACAACAGGCACATCCTCACAAATACCGACAGGTATAGCAGTTGATTTATCGGCCATTTGCAAAGATATTTCAGTAGGTGTCAACTTATTCAAATCCAGTCTACGATATAAAGAGAGGCATAACACTAACATTGGCTCCAAGATCACATAAAGCAGTTCCAACATAATTTCTTTTAATGGAGCATGGTATAGTGGGTACTCCTGGATCTCCTAACTTCTTAGGTATTCCACCCTTGAAAGTGTAATTAGCAAGCATGGTGGAAATCTCAGCTTCCGGTATCTTTCTTTTATTAGTAACAATTTCTTTCATATACTTAGCATAAGGATTCATTTTGAGCATATCAGTTAATCGCATATGCAAAAAGATAGGTCTAATCATTTCAGCAAAACGCTCAAAATCCTCATCATCCTTTTTCTTAGATGGTTTAGGAGGAAAAGGCATGGGTTTCTGAACCCATGGCTCTCTTTCCTTACCGTGCTTCCTAGCAACAAAGTCTCTCTTATCATAACGTTGATTCTTTGATTGTGGGTTATCAAGATCAACAGCAGGTTCAATTTCTACATCATTATCATTGCTAGGTTGAGCATCATCATGAACATCATTATTAATATTATCACTAGGTTCATGTTCATTACCAGATTGTGTTTCAGCATCAGAAATAGAAATATCGTTGGGATTCTCAGGTGTGTCAGCAATAGGTTCACTAGAAGCCTATCATTTTTCTTTCTCTTCCTCTTAGAAGGACTAGGTGTATCAACATTATTTCTCTGAGAATCCTGCTCAATTCTCTTAGGGTGGCCCTCAGGATACAAAGGTTCCTGAGTCACTTTACCTCCCCTAGTTGCAACTCTAACAGCAAAGTCAGTATTCTTACTATTCAATTCATTGAGCAAATCATTCTGAGCCTTAAGTACTTGTTTTACTTGAGTGGTAACCGTAGAAGCATGTTTACTAATGAGTTTAAGCTCACCTTTAACTCTAGACATATAATCACCCAAGTGTTCAATCATATAAGCATTGTGTTTCAATTTTTGTCTACCAACATAAGCATTGAAGTTTTCTTGTTTCACAACAAAATTGTCAAACTCATCTTAGCATTGGCGAGCAGACTTATAACGAGGAATATCACCTTCATCAAATCTATAAAGAGAATTTACCTTCACTACCTATGTCGGGTTATCATGACCGTGTGTTTCTTCAACAGGCGGTAAATTAAGACCATGTATTTCTTCAACAGGAGGTAAATTCTTAACATCTTCAGCTTTTATACCTTTTTCTTTCATAGATTTCTTTGCCTCTTGCATATCTTCAGGACTGAGAAATAGAACACCCCTTTTCTTCGGAGTTGGCTTAGGAGTTGGTTCAGGAAGTGTCCAATTATTTTCATTTGTCAACATATTATTCAATAGAATTTCGGCTTGGTCGACTGTTCTTTCCCTGAAAACACAACCAGCACAACTATTCAGGTGGTCTCTGTAAGCATCGGTTAGTCCATTATAAAAGATATCAAGTATTTCATTTTTCTTGAGAGGATGATCAGGCAAAGCATTAAGTAATTGGAGAAGCCTCCCCCAAGCTTGTGGGAAACTCTCTTCTTCAATTTGCACAAAATTATATACTTCCCTTAAAGCAGCTTGTTTCTTATGAGCGGGGAAATATTTAGCAGAGAAATAGTAAATCATATCCTGGGGACTACGCACACAACCAGGATCAAGAGAATTAAACCATATCTTAGCATCGCCCTTTAATGAGAATGGAAATATTTTAAGGATGTAATAGTAACGGGTTTTCTCATCATTAGTGAACAGGGTGGCTATATCATTTAATTTAGTAAGATGTGCCACAACAGTTTCAGATTCATAACCATAGAAAGGATCAGATTCAACCAAAGTAATTATATCAGGGTCGACAGAGAATTCATAATCCTTATCAGTAACAAAGATAGGTGACTTGTATCCATGTGCTTCAGATTATTAGCCTGGAGTTCGATTACGAAAAATTGGATCGGATTTTGCAGTTCTTTTTTCTGCAGTGCCTCGACGTGACATGAGCGTGAAAGAGGTTCAAGAATCCGTTTTCTTTTTATAAGGGCTAAAATCACTTTTTTGGCTTTTTGACCCCATATTGTAGCATAAGCAGGATCATATTTCATTCTAGCATTCAGAGATTTTTGTTTCAGCTTAGCTAATAATTTCTTAAGATCACTTCTATCATTGCAAGCAAGAAAGTCTCTAGCAGTTTCTTCATCCATAACATAGCCCTCAGGCACAATAGGCAATTCATATCTAGGGGGAGAGTCTTCATCATCACTTTCATCAATATTATCAGTTTCAATAATTTCATTCTCTCTAGCCCTAGCAAGTTGTTCATCAAGAAATTCACCAAGTGGCACAGTAGTATCAAGCATAGAAGTAGTTTCATCATAAGTATCATGCATAGCAAAAGTGGCATCATCAATAACATGCGACATATCAGAATTAATAGCAGAAGCACGTTTAGGTGTCGCAAGCTTACTCAAAACAGAGGGTGAATCAAGTGCAGAGCTAGATGGCAGTTCCTTACCTCCCCTCGTAGTTGAGGGATAAATTTTGGTTTTCTCGTCTTTCAAGTTCCTCATAGTGACCAGCAGATATAAATCCCAAGTAACTCAAAGAATAGAGCTATGCTCCCCGGCAACGGCGCCAGAAAATAGTCTTGATAACCCACAAGTATAGGGGATCGCAACAGTTTTCGAGGGTAGAGTATTCAACCCAAATTTATTGATTCGACACAAGGGGAGCCAAAGAATATTCTCAAGTATTAGCAACTGAGTTGTCAATTCAGCCACACCTGGATAACTTAATATCTGCAGCAAAGTATTTAGTAGCAAAGTAGTATGATAGTAACAGTAACAGTGGCAAAGGTAATGATAGCAGTATTGTAGTGATTGTAACAGTAGCAACGGTAAAGTAAATAAGCGAAGAACAATATGTGAAAAGCTCGTAGGCATTGGATCGGTGATAGAGAATTATGCCGGATGCGGTTCATCATGTAACAGTCATAACATAGGGTGACACAGAACTAGTTCCAATTCATCAATGTAATGTAGGCATGTATTCCGAATATAGTCATACGTGCTTATGGAAAAGAACTTGCATGACATCTTTTGTCCTACCCTCCCGTGGCAGCGGGGTCCTAGCGGAAACTAAGGCATATTAAGGCCTCCTTTTAATAGAGTACCGGACCAAAGCATTAACACATAGTGAATACATGGACTCCTCAAACTATGGTCATCACCGGGAGTGGTCCCGATTATTGTCACTTCGGGGTTGCCGGATCATAACACATAGTAGGTGACTATAACTTGCAATATCAGATCAAGAACACAAATATATTGATGAAAACATAAAGGGTTCATATCTGAGTTCATGGCACTCGGGCCCTAGTGAGGGAGTCCTGGATTAGGGGGTCCTCAGACAGCCGGACTATATCCTTTGGTCGGACTGTTGGACTATGAAGATACAAGATTGAAGACTTCGTCTCGTGTCCGGATAGGACTCTCCTTGGCGTGGAAGGCAAGCTTGGCAATATGGATCTATAGATCTCCTCCCTTTTAACCGACTCTGTGTAACCCTAGCCCCCTCCGGTGTCTATACAAACCGGAGGGTTTAGTCCGTAGGACAACAACAATCATAATCATAGGCTAGCTTCTAGGGTTTAGCCTCTACGATCTCATGGTAGATCAACTCTTGTAATACTCATATCATCAAGATCAATCAAGCAGGAAGTAGGGTATTACCTCCATCGAGAGGGCCCGAACCTGGGTAAACATTGTGTCCCCCGCCTCCTGTTACCATCCGCCTTAGACGCACAGTTCGGGACCCCCTACCCGAGATCCGTCGGTTTTGACACCGACATTGGTGCTTTCATTGAGAGTTCCATTGTGGCGTCATCACAAGGCTTGATGGCTCGTCTCGTTGTCAAGGACAACATCACCTCTGGGGGATCCCTGGCTGTAGGCCAAACTCTCCGACTAGGCGGCTTCATCATGACCGCCCGTTCGGCCGCTGCGCCGACGATGACTTCTCGGGTCATCAAAAATAGCCTCCACGTCGGCTCGGGATTCGCCGAGCAGATGGATCCAATGGAGCTCTCCTCCTTGAACGAGCTCTTGGATCGCATCGCCGCCTTGGGAGTTGCTACGGACTATGATCGGATTGGGCTTAAACCCGACCAAAGGGAGATTAACTCTCCGCCGGTCACCCATCGGATAGCGGTGGTGGAGGAACAATGCAGCGATTATTCCTCTATCTTGAGGACGAACTATGTCCGGATTCCCGAGCTCTCCGAGCCGGATACCCGTCTACGGGAGGACATGCCCCAAGCTTTGAACCTAGAATCAGACAGCGGGCCAGACCTATTGAGCAACATCCCAGAACCCGAACTTCTAAGATCGGAAACTCCTCCGCCCCTGGGTCTCAGATCGGGTCAGGGTTCGGACCTAAATCTACCCACCCACCCAGATATAAGTGATCTTTCCCACATTAGACAAGAGCCCCAAGAGACAGTACATCACTATTGGGCCAGATTCCTCCTTGTAATAAGCAAGGTTAAGGACTGTCGCGAGGAAGACGCAATTTCATTCTTTTGAAAAAAATTCACGGACAAGGGAATCCTCAACGCCATAAGTCGCCGTGACATAGCACACTTCGCTGACTTGGCGGCCATGGTACAGAAGTACTGTGCGATGGAAAGCACCTGGAAAACCCAAACAAAATTCTGGGATCCTCCGGCTCTCACTAAACCCCCTGTCCGAACTAAAAGGGTGTACTCTCGTAAGTCACCCGATCCAATTACAAAGAAACAAAAGCCCACTACAGGGCATGGAACCGTATTGGAGGGATGGCTCAATGGGCCATGCAAAATTCACAGTACAGCGGATACCATGCCAACACATAGCCTTAGAGCATGTTGGGTACTCCGGCAGGTGGCCAAGAGCGGCGAGGATATCCTCATCAACAATGCAACAGAGCACCATCCCGTGGAAAATAACAATACATTATTGACAGTCTTCGAGACCTTCGCCTCAAATAATAGGCGTAAGCGAGCACTCCGCAGCCTTGCCGAAGTCTGCCATGTGGTAGCAATAAATCCATGGAGCGATACGGCTATCACCTTCAATGCCAGTGACGAACCTAAATTCCGAACAGCCCGAGCACCAGCCGCCTTGGTCCTTAGTCCAATTGTGGACGGCTTCCGGCTTACTAAAGTGCTCATGGACGGCGGCAGCGGATTAAACCTCATCTATGAGGAGACTCTTCGAAAAATGGAAATAGACAAAAGCCGCATTGAGCAAAGCAGCACGACCTTCAGAGGAATCATCCCTAGTTGGGAGGCGCGATGTGCAGGAAAAATCACACTGGATGTGGTATTCGGCACGCCGGAGAATTATAGGTCCGAAGAAATCACATTCCAAGTGGCCCCGTTCAATAGCGGATACCACGCCCTTCTAGGGCGGGAGGCATTCACGATCTTCCAAGATATACCCCATTACGGGTACATGAAGCTCAAAATGCCCGGGCCCAATGGAATCATCACTATAGCTAGTGATCCGGACATAGCACTCCGCGCCAAAAATAAAACCGCCGCACAAGCCCTTGAGGCGTTATCCGAAGCCCTTGCGGCAGAAGAACTAACCGGCTCCGCTCCACAGTGGACAGGGACGACGTGATACTCGACAAAAGACCCAAGTCCACCTCTTTTAAACCAGCGGATGAAATAGTCAAATTCCAAGTCCACCCAACGAACCCTACAAAAACAGCATCCATCGGGGCACAGTTAAACCCCACAGTAGACGCCGCACTATGGGAGTTCTTGCGCGAGAATTGGGACATCTTCGCCTGGCATCCTTCAGACATGCCAGGAATCCCACGCAGGCTGGCCGAGCATAGCCTTTGTTGGGGAACGTAGCAATAATTCAAAATTTTCCTACGTGTCACCAAGATCAATCTAGGAGATGCTAGCAACGAGAGAGAGGGAGTGCATCTTCATACCCTTGAAGATCACTAAGCGGAAGCGTTAAAAGAACGCGGTTGATGGAGTCGTACTCGTGGTGATTCAAATCGCGGAAGATCTGATCTAGCGCCGAACGGACGGCGCCTCCGCGTTCAACACACGTACAGCCCGGGGACGTCTCCTCCGTCTTGATCCAGCAAGGGGAGAGGGGAAGTTGAGGGAGAACTCTAGCAGCACGATGGCGTGGTGGCGATGGAGCTCGTGGTTCTCCGGCAGAGCTTCTCTAAGCACTACGGAGGAGGAGGAGTTGGAGGAGGAGAGGGCTGCGCCAGGCAAAGGGTGCGGCTGCCCTCTCTCTCCCTCACTATATATAGGGGGAAGGGGGTGGAGGAGGCGCCCTAGGGTTCCCTAGGGGAGGGGCGGCGGCCACAGGGGAAACCCTAGATGAGTTTGGGCGCCCCCACCCCTAGGAAACTTGCCCCCCAAGCCGGGAGGGATGGCTGCCCTAGGGGAGGCACCCCCACCTCTCCAAGTTACGTGAGAGGGGTTGGGAGGGGCGCACAGCCCCTTAGTGGGCTGGTGTGCCCCCACCCCTTGGCCCATAAGGCCCCCCAACGCTTGCCGGGGCCTCCAAAACACCTTTCGGTCACGCTGGTCGTCACCCGGTACTCCCAGAACAATTCCGGACTCCAATACCCTTCGTCCAATATATCGATCTTCACCTCCGGACCATTCCGGAGTTCCTCGTCATGTTCAGGATCTCATCCAGGACTCCGAACAACCTTCGGTAACCACATACTATTTCCCATAACAAATCTAGCGTCACCGAACCTTAAGTGTGTAGACCCTACGGGTTCGGGAACCATGTAGACATGACCGAGACGTTCTCCGGCCAAGAACCAACAGCGGGATCTGGATACCCATGTTGGCTCCCACATGTTCCACGATGATCTCATCGGATGAACCACGATGTTGGGGATTCAATCAATCCCGTATACAATTCCCTTTGTCCATCGGTATGTTACTTGCCCGAGATTCGATCGTTGGTATCCCAATACCTCGTTCAATCTCGTTACCGGCAAGTCTCTTTACTCGTTCCGTAACGCATGATCCCATGGCTAACTCCTTAGTCACATTGAGCTCATTATGATGATGCACTACCGAGTGGGCCCAGAGATACCTCTCCGTTATACGGAGTGACAAATCCCAGTCTCGATTCGTGCCAACCCAACAGACACTTTCGGAGATACCTGTGCTGCACCTTTATAGCCACCCAGTTACGTTGTGACGTTTGGTACACCCAAAGCATTCCTACAGTATCCGGGAGTTGCACAATCTCATGGTCTAAGGAAATGATACTTGACATTAGAAAAGCTCTTAGCAAACGAACTACACGATCTTGTGCTATGCTTAGGATTGGGTCTTGTCCATTACATCATTCTCCTAATGATGTGATCCCGTTATCAATGACATCCAATGTCCATGGTCAGGAAACCATAACCATCTATTGATCAACGAGCTAGTCAACTAGAGGCTTACTAGGGACATGTTGTGGTCTATGTATTCACACATGTATTACGGTTTCCAGTTAATAAAATTATAGCATGAACAATAGACAATTATCATGAACAAGGAAATACAATAATAACCATTTTATTATTGCCTCTAGAGCATATTTCCAACAGTCTCCCACTTACACTAGAGTCAATAATCTAGTTCACATCACTATGTGATTGTAATGAATCCAACACCCATGGGGTTTGTTCATATCTCGCTTGTGAGAGAGGTTATTAGTCAACGGGTCTGAACCTTTCAGATCCGTGTGTGCTTTACAAATCTCTATGTCATCTTGTAGATGCAGCTACCACGCGCTACTTGGAGCTATTCCAAATAACTGCTCTACTATACGAATCCGGTTTACTACTCAGAGTCATCCGGATTAGTGTCAAAGTTTGCATCGACGTAACCCTTTACGACGAACTCTTTTACCACCTCCATAATCGAGAAACTTCCTTAGTCCACTAGTTACTAAGGATAAGTTCGACCGCTGTCATGTGATCCATTCCTGGATCACTCTTGTACCCCTTGACTGACTTATGGCAAGGCACACTTCAGGTGCGGTACACAACATAGCATACTGTAGAGCCTACATCTAAAGCATAGGGGACGACATTCGTCCTTTCTCTCTCTTCTGCCATGGTCAGGTCTTGAGTCTTACTCAATACTCACACCTTGTAACACAGCCAAGAACTCCTTCTTTGCTGATCTATTTTGAACTCCTTCAAAATCTTGTCACGGTATGTATTCATTTGAAAGTACTATTAAGCGTTTTTGATCTATCCTTATAGATCTTGATGCTCAATGTTCAAGTAGCTTAATCCAGGTTTTCCATTGAAAAACACTTTTCAAATAACCTTGTATGCTTTCCAGAAATTCTACATCATTTCTGATCAACAATATGTTAACAACATATACTCATCAAAAATTCTATAGTGCTCCCACTCACTTCTTTGGAAATACAAGTTTCTCATAAACTTTGTAAAAACCCAAAATCTTTGATCATCTCATCAAAGCGTACATTCCAACTCCGAGATGCTTACTCCAGTCCTTAGAAGGATTGCTGGAGCTTTGCATACTTGTTAGCATCTTTCAGGATTGACAAAACCTTCTGGTTGTATCACATACAACCTTTCCTCAAGAAAATCGTCGAGGAAACAATGTTTTGACATCCTATCTGCAAGATTTCATAAATAATGCAGTAACTGCTAATATAATTCCAACAGAATCTTAGCATCGCTACGAGTGAGAAAGTCTCATCGCAGTCAACTCCTTGAACTTGTCGGAAAACATCTTACCAACAAGTCGAGCTTTATTAATGGTGACACTTACCGTCATTGTTCGTCTTCCTTTTAAAATCCATCTGCACCCAACAACCTTACGACCATCAAGTAGTTCTTCCAAAGTCTATACTTTGCTTTCATACATGGATCCTCTCTCGAATTTTATGGCCTCGAGCCATTCATCGGAATCTGGGCCCACCATCGCTTCTCCATAGCTCGTAGGTTCATTGTTGTCTAGCAACATGACTTCCAAGATAGGATTACGTACCACTCTGAAGTAGTACGCATCCTTGTCGTCCTACGAGGTTTTTGGTAGTGACTTGATCCGAAGTTTCATGATCACTATCATAAGCTTCCACTTCAATTGGTGTAGGTGCCACAGGAACAACTTCTTGTGCCTTGCTACACACTAGTTGAAGTGACGGTTCAATAACCTCACCAAGTCTCCACCATCCTCCCACTCAATTCTTTCGAGAGAAACTTTTCCTCGAGAAAGGTCCCGTTTCTAGAAACAATCACTTTTGCTTCCAGATCTGAAATAGGAGGTATACCCAACTGTTTTGGGTATTCTATGAAGATGCATTTATCCGCTTTGGGTTCGAGCTTATCAGCCTAAAACATTTTCACATAAGCGTCGCAGCCCCAAACTTTTAAGAAACGACAGCTTAGGTTTCTCTAAACCATAGTTCATACGGTGTCGTCTCAACGGAATTGCGTGGTGCCCTATTTAAAATGAATGCGGTTGTCTCTAATGCCTAACCCATAAACTATAGTGTTAATTCGATAAGAGACATCATGGTATGCACCATATCCAATAGGGTGCAGTTATGATGTTCGGACACACCATCACACTATGGTGTTCCAGGCGGTATTAGTTGTGAAACAATTTCCACAATGTCTTAATTGTGCGCCAAACTCGTAACTCATATATTCATCTCTATGATCATATCACAGACATTTTATCCTCTTGTCACGACGATCTTCAACTTCACTCTGAAATTACTTGAACCTTTCAATAATTCAGACTTGTGTTTCATCAAGTAAATATACTCAGCATCTACTCAAATCATCTGTGAAGTAAGAACATAACGATATCCACTGCATGCCTCAGCACTCATTGGACTGGGCACATCAAAATGTATTACTTCCAACAAGTTGCTTTCGTGTTCCATCTTAATGAAAACGAGGCCTTTCATTCATCTTGCCCATGTGTTATGATTTGCATGTCTCAAGTGATTCAAAATCAAGTGAGTCCAAACGATCCATCTGTATGGAGTTTCTTCATGCATATCTACCAATAGACATGGTTCGCGTGTCTCAATCTTTTCAAAAATGAGTGAGTCCAAAGATCCATCAACATGGAGCTTCTTCATGCGTTTTATACCAATATGACTCAAATGGCAGTGCCACAAGTATGTGGTACTATCATTACTATTTTATATCTTTTGGCATGAACATGTGTATCACTATGATCGAGATTCAATAAACCATTCATTTTAGGTGCAAGACCATTGAAGGTATTATTCAAATAAACAGAGTAACCATTATTCTCCTTAGATGAATAACCGTATTGCGATAAACATAATCCAATCATGTCTATGCTCAACGCAAACACCAAATAACAATTATTTAGGTTTAATACCAATCCCGATGGTAGAGGGAGCGTACGATGTTTGATTACATCAACCTTGGAAACACTTCCAACACATATCGTCATCTCACCTTTAGCTAGTCTCCGTTTATTCCATAGCCTTTTATTTCGAGTTACCAACACTTAGCAACCGAACCGGTATCTAATACCCTCGTGCTACTAGGAGTACTAGTAAAGTACACATTAATATAATGTATATCCAATATACTTCTGTCGATCTTGCCTGCCTTCTCATCTATCAAGTATCTAGGGTAGTTCTGCTTCAGTGACCGTTCCCCTCATTACAGAAGACTTAGTCTCGGGTTTGGGTTCAACCTTGGGTTTCTTCACTAGAGCAGCAACTGATTTGCCATTTCATGAAGTATCCCTTCTTTCCCTTGCCCTTCTTGAAACTAGTGGTTTTACTAACCATCAACAATTGATGCTCCTACTTGATTTCCACTTTCGCGGTGTCAAACATCACGAATTGCTCAAGGATCATCATGTCTATCCCTGATATGTTATAGTTCATCACGAAGCTCTAATAGCTTGGTGGCAGTGACTATGGAGAACCATCACTATCTCATCTGGAAGATTAACTCCCACTCGATTCAAGCGATTGTAGTACTCAGACAACCTGAGCACATGCTCAACGATTGAGCTTTTCTCCCTTAGTTTGCAGGCTTAAGAAACTTGTCAGAGGTCTCATACCTCTTGACATGGGCACTAGTCTGAAATCCCAATTTCAGTCTTTGGAACATCTCATATATTCTGCGACGTTTCAAAAACGTCTTTGGTGCCTCAATTCTAAACCGTTTAACATTACGCATTGAACTATCACGTAGTCATCGAAACGTGTATGTCAGATGTTCACAACATCCACAGACAACGCTCGAGGTTCGGCACACCGAGCGGTGCATTAAGGACATGAGCCTTCTGTGCAGCAATGAGGACAATCCTCAGTTTACGGACCCAGTCCGCATAATTTCTACTATCAACTTTCAACTAAATTTTCTCTAGGAACATATCTTAAACAGTAGAACCAAAACGTAAGCTATGACATAATTTGCAAAGACCTTTTGACTATGTTCATGGTAATTAAGTTCATCTGATTATTTAATGAACTCCCACTTAGATAGACATCCCTCTAGTCATCTAAGTGATACATGATCCGTATCGACTAGACCGTGTCCGATCATCACGTGAGACGGACTAGTCATCAACGGTGAACATCTCCATGTTGATCGCATCTACCATACGACTCATGTTCGACCTTTCGGTCTCTCGTGTTCCGAGGCCATGTCTGTACATGCTAGGCTCATCAAGTCAACCTAAGTGTTTCGCATGTGTAAATCTGGCTTACATCCGTTCTATGCGAACGTTAGAATCTATCACACCCGATCATCACGTGGTGCTTCCAAACAACGAACCTTCGCAATGGTGCACAGTTAGGGGGAACACATCTCTTGAAATTTTAGTGAGGGATCATCTTATTTATGCTACCGTCGTTCTAAGCAAATAAGATGTAAACATGACAAACATCACATGCAAATCATAAAGTGACATGATATGGCCAATATCATATTGCGCCTTTGATCTCCATCTTCGAGGTGCGGCATGATCACCTTCGTCATCGGCATGACACCATGATCTCCATCATCATGATTTCCATCATCGTGTCTTCATGAAGTTGTCTCGCCAACTATTACTTCTACTACTATGGCTAACGGTTAGCAATAAAGTAAACTAATTACATGGCGTTTTTCATTGATACACAGGTCATAGAATAAATTAAGACAACTCCTATGGCTCCTGCCGGTTGTCATACTCATCGACATGCAAGTCATGATTCCTATTACAAGAACATGATCAATCTCATACATCACATATATCATTCATCACATCCTTTTGGCCATATCACATCACATAGCATACACTGCAAAAACAAGTTAGACGTCCTCTAATTGTTGTTGCATGTTTTACGTGGCTGCTATGGGTTTCTAGCAAGAACGTTTCTTACCTACGCAAAGCCACAACGGTGATATGCCAATTGCTATTTACCCTTCATAGGGACCCTTTTCATCGAATCCGATCCGACTAAAGTGGGAGAGACTGGCACCCACTAGCCACCTTATGCAACAAGTGCATGTCAGTCGGTGGAACCTGTCTCACGTAAGTGTACGTGTAAGGTCAGTCCGGGCCGCTTAATCCCACGATGCCACCAAATCACGATAAGACTAGTAACGGTAAGCATATTGAACAAACCAACGCCCACAACTACTTGTGTTCTACTCGTGCAAAGAATCTACGCATAGACCTAGCTCATGATGCCACTGTTGGGGAACGTAGCAATAATTCAAAATTTTCCTACGTGTCACCAAGATCAATCTAGGAGATGCTAGCAATGAGAGAGAGGGAGTGCATCTTCATACCCTTGAAGATCGCTAAGCGGAAGCGTTACAAGAACGCGGTTGATGGAGTCGTACACGCGGTGATTCAAATCGCGGAAGATCCGATCTAGCGCCGAACGGACGACGCCTCCGCGTTCAACACACGTACAGCCCGGGGACGTCTCCTCCTTCTTGATCTAGCAAGGGGAGAAGAGAAGTTGAGGGAGAACTCCAGCAGCACGACGGCGTGGTGGCGATGGAGCCCGTGGTTCTCCGGCAGAGCTTCGCTAAGCACTACGGAGGAGGAGGAGGGGTTGGAGGAGGAGAGGGTTGCGCCAGGCAAAGGGTGCGGCTGCCCTCTCTCTCCCTCACTGTATATAGGGGGAAGGGGGTGGAGGAGGCGCCCTAGGGTTCCCTAGGGGGAGGGGCGGCGGCCACAGGGGAAACCCTAGATGAGTTTGGGCGCCCCCACCCCTAGGAAACTTGCCCCCCAAGCCGGGAGGGATGGCTGCCCTAGGGGAGGCGCCCCCACCTCTCCAAGTTACATGAGAGGGGTTGGGAGGGGCGCACAGCCCCTTAGTGGGCTGGTGTGCCCCCCCCCCTTGGCCCATAAGGCCCCCCAACGCTTGCCCGGGCCACCGAAACACCTTTCGGTCACGCTGGTCGTCACCCCGTACTCCCAGAACAATTCCGGACTCCAATACCCTTCGTCCAATATATCGATCTTCACCTCCGGACCATTCCGGAGTTCCTCGTCATGTCCATGATCTCATCCGGGACTCCGAACAACCTTCGGTAACCACATACTATTTCCCATAACAACTCTAGCGTCACCGAACCTTAAGTGTGTAGACCCTACGTGTTCGGGAACCATGTAGACATGACCGAGACGTTCTCCGGCCAGTAACCAACAGCGGGATCTGGATACCCATGTTGGCTCCCACATGTTCCACGATGATCTCATCGGATGAACCACGATGTCGGGGATTCAATCAATCACGTATACAATTCCCTTTGTCCATCGGTATGTTACTTGCCCGAGATTCGATCGTCGGTATCCCAATACCTCGTTCAATCTCGTTACCGGCAAATCTCTTTACTCGTTCCGTAACGCATGATCCCGTGGCTAACTCCTTAGTCACATTGAGCTCATTATGATGATGCATTACCGAGTGGGCCCAGAGATACCTCTCCGTCATACGGAGTGACAAATCCCAGTCTCGATTCGTGCCAACCCAACAGACACTTTCGGAGATTCCTGTACTGCACCTTTATAGCCACCTAGCTACGTTGTGACGTTTGGTACACCCAAAGCATTCCTACGGTATCCGGGAGTTGCACAATCTCATGGTCTAAGGAAATGATACTTGACATTAGAAAATCTCTTAGCAAACGAACTTCACGATCTTGTGCTATGCTTAGGATTGGGTCTTGTCCATCACATCATTCTCCTAATGATGTGATCCCGTTATCAATGACATCCAATGTCCATGGTTAGGAAACCATAACCATCTATTGATCAACGAGCTAGTCAACTAGAGGCTTACTAGGGACATGTTGTGGTCTATGTATTCACACATGTATTACGGTTTCCAGTTAATTCAATTATAGCATCAACAATAGACAATTATCATGAACAAGGAAATACAATAATAACCATTGTATTATTGCCTCTAGGGCATATTTCCAACAGCCTTAACATTCTAAAGGGGTTCAAGCCGGTCAAGCAGACTCTTCGGCGTTTCTCTGAGCCTAAGCGACAAGCCATGGGAGATGAGCTAGCCAAGTTACTTGAGGCCGGATTCATTAGAGAAATAAAACATCCAGACTGGCTAGCAAACCTGGTGATGGTACCAAAGAAGGACGAATCCTGGCGCCTATGTGTCGATTTCAAAGACCTTAACAAGGCTTGCCCCAAGGATCCCTTCCCCCTCCCCTGCATCGATCAAATTATCGACGCTACCGCAGGACACGACTCATTGTGTTTCCTCGACGCATACTCCGGATACCATCAAATCAAGATGGCGGAGTCCGACCAAGCCGCAATGGCATTTATCACCCCATACGGCCCCTTCTGTTTTAACACCATGCCTTTCGGGCTTAAAAACGCCGGTGCAACCTATCAACGCATGTTCAGACATGCCTGGAAACACAGATCGGCAAAACAGTGGAGGCATACGTAGACGATGTGGTCATTAAAACCAGACACGTCGAATCCTTAATAGACGACTTGAGGCTCACGTTCGACAATCTTCGAACATACGACATCAAGCTCAATCCAGAAAAATGCGTTTTCGGCATGCCTGCCGGAAAGCTCCTAGGCTTCATCGTCTCCAGTAGAGGAATTGAAGCAAATCCGGCTAAAATCTGAGCTCTGTCACAGTTGGCTATCCCAACAGACCTCAAGCAAATCCAGAAACTAACTGGATGCGTGGCTGCCTTAAGCCGCTTTATCTCCCGATCAGGAGAAAAGGCACTACCCCTTTATCGCCTTCTCCGACGCACCGAACACTTCGAGTGGACGGATGCGGCCACGACCGGATTGGAAGAAATAAAAGCCATTTTGGCCACCAATCCCATCCTGGCCGCGCCAAATGTCGGAAAACCAATGCTGTTATATATAGCAGCAACACACCAAGTTGTAAGCGCGGCGCTCGTCGTCGAACGAGAGACGGACGGACATAAGTTCCCGCTTCAAAAGCCGGCATACTATGTATCCACTGTCCTCACTCCATGCAAATCACGGTACCCACATTATCAAAAGATAGCATACGCGGTCTTCATGGCATCCCGGAGATTACGACACAACTTTCAAGAGTGTTCAATTACGGTGGCCTCGGAAGTACCACTCAACGACATAATAAATAACCGCGATGCCACGGGCCGGGTTGCTAAATGGGCTATCGAGCTCCTCCCGTTCGACATAACATATAAACCACGGCGAGCCATTAAGTCGCAAGTACTAGCCGATTTCGTCGCCAAATGGACGGAAGCCGAACTCCCTAAAGAGTACGGCGCGTACTCCAATTGGATCATGCACTTTGACGGTTCAAAGATGCTGGCTGGTCTGGGGGCAGGCGTCGTCCTGACATCCCCCACCGGAGATACAGTCCAATACGTACTCCAAATATTATGCACAGACTCCAACAATGCAGCAGAATATGAGGCCCTGTTGCATGGTCTCCGGATAGCAGTCTCCATGGGCATTCAACGCCTAGCGGTGCGTGGGGATTCGAACCTCGCAATATCTCAAATAAATGGAGACTTTGACGCCAAGGACCCAAAAATGGCGGCTTATCGCAACGCCGTCCTCAAAATGTCAGCTCGGTTCGAGGGGCTTGAATTCCACCATGTGGTCCGAGAAAACAATCAAGCGGCGGATATCCTCGCCCGCATTGGCGCTAAGCGCGACCCAGTCCCACCCAATATCTTCTTGGAAAGGCTGTTTAAGCCATCTGTGGTATGGGAAGGAGAGACCGGCAACAACAGCCCGGACTTGGCCACAACACCAGATATCGAACACTCTGACGTAATCGGAGGCTCTGCCACCGAAATAACACCTTCCGCCCACATGATTATGGCTGTCATCGCCCCGTGGACAGAACCCTTCTTGGCCTACCTAACTAGGCAGGAACTACCTGAGGACCCAAACGAGGCACGTTGCATTGTGCGGCGGTCTAAAGCCTACAAGGTCCACGAGGGAGAGCTTTATAAGAAAAGCGCTACCGGAGTCCTGCAAAGGTGCATCTCCGAAGAGGAAGGATGGCAACTTTTGGCAGAAATTCATGCTGGACTTGGCGGCCACCACGCCGCAGCCCGGGCCCTTGTAAGCAAGGCCTTCTGTACAGGTTTTTACTGGCCGATGGCCCGAGCAGACGCACAGGACCTCGTTCAACGATGCGTCGGTTGCCAGCATTTTGCAAATCAAAGCCATATGCCACCTACCGCTCTCCAAACAATCCCCATTACTTGGCCCTTTGCGGTCTGGGGGCTTGATATGGTCGGACCCCTTAAAGGGGGAAGCCATAAGAAAAAATACCTATTGGTCATGGTGGATAAATTCACCAAATGGATAGAAGCCAAACCAGTTAAAACGGCCGAATCCGGACCAGTGATAGACTTCATATCTGGGGTTGTACACCGTTACGGCGTCCCCCACAGCATCATCACCGATAACGGCTCGAACTTTACAGCTGACGAGGTAAAACTTTGGTGCAGCAACATGGGCATTAAGCTCGATTATGCTTCTGTCTATCACCCGCAAACTAACGGTCAAGTCGAGCGAGCAAATGGTCTTATCATGAGCGGCATTAAACCCAGATTAGTGCGATCCTTGAAGGAATCCGATACGCACTGGGTAGAGGAGCTCGACTCCGTACTATGGGGGCTGCGGACCACGCCGAATCGCACTACCGGATACACACCGTTCTTTATGGTGTACGGCGCAGAGGCGGTACTGCCCTGCGACATAATCCATGACTCACCTCGAGTGCGCATGTACGAAGAGAAAGAAGCCGAGCTTGATCGGCAGGACAGTTTGGACACCCTGGAGGAGGAGCGTGACGTGGCAAAAGCCCGTTCCGCATTCTATCAGCAACAGGCTCGAAGGTATCAAAGCAGAGAAGTACGGGCCAAAACTTATAACGTTGGCAAACTCGTTCTACGCCTACCGGAGAAGAAAAAGAACAAGCTCAAGCCCAAATGGGAAGGTCCCTTCGTTATTGACCAAGTTCTGACCGGTGGAGCGTACCGTCTGCGGGATGCATCTGACAATCGACTCGAGCCAAACCCATGGGACGCAGCCAGACTCCGAAGGTTCTACTCCTAGTGCCGGACTCTATGTTCGTCTCCTTACCTCCGTCAATTTTTTATATATCCGTTATCTGTCTTTTCTTTCTTTCTTTCTTCCATTTTTCTTCAAGGCCTTAAAAGGCTAAAATGTGTCTTGACTACACAATCTTGACGCGCTAGGCGTGCTCATTATACCTGGGGGCTTCTTATACAGAAGCTTAATATAGCTATGTTTCGGGCTCTATGCCCTCCGCACATGTGTTACTTTTGCACATGTACCTTTTCTTCGCCATTATATGCATCGATATGACTTTAGTTTTGGCCAAGCTGGGTTGCCTGGCTCTTGTGTTTATGCCCTACGTTCCCGTTAATTCGGCTAGGGCATAAGGGGAGCACCTCTGCGATTGTTACTGCCGGGTCAGCCGGATGTGTACCTCAGACTAGGTGAAGCCGAAAGCTAGCGTTCTTAAGGGAATATTCGGTCGGTGAACAAAAGATGACTTTTATTTATTGTAATACATGCCCCCAGATGTTTATATCCTGCGTCTCTTTTCGTAGTTCAGACATGCACATTAATGCATGCGTACCCAGGGAAAGGAACCCTTAACGGAACTATTCTCCCTGGAAGATGTTTCTTACTATCCATGTAATATAACATAGCTAGTTGGGTACTTGTCTGTTCAAGCACTTATGACCCCTACGCCTGGTTTCCACGCGTACCCCGGTTTTACATAACTGAGCGGGTATTCAGATACACTCCGGACTGTCGGGTCCAGAGGTCGAAGCGAAAAGGTCTGCCATGACAAATGATTTACAATCCGGCTAGGGACAATACATGTCACTTGAAGTACACAGTCACTTAGACTGACTAAATTCTTCTTCTATACCATCCAACAGGCTGTCTAGCCTACAATCCTTTTGAGAATACTTTGCGGCTAATTTAACTTGGTCATACACCAAACTGACAGGGATATCTTTCCCATCAGGACCCACAGGTCTGACCTCGGCCATGTGGTTCGGGTCAGCCTTGGTATATCGCGTCTTCACCATGGCCCAGGCTTCCCTTGCACCTTGTCAGCAGGCTGATATCTTCCATAACCGGAAGCGCCGCCGCGCTCCTCTGAGCATCTCCACGAGCTCCCCCATGCCTCCTGGCAGGGAGGCGGATGGCCACAAGGCTTGGGCAATGCCCTGCATCACCTGCCGTACTTGCTCGTGCAGTTGTGAGAGCTCTGGCAGAAGATCACCCGTAGACCCGGGCATCTCCTCCGCGGGACGACCCGTCAGCATACCTATAGATATAACTCTGTTAGCCGGTTTCTTCGCCGAACTCTTTAAAAGTTCGTTCAAGCACTTACTGAAAATGCCGCGTCGAAGCCTCCTATTCTCCTTTACGGAGTCAGCAAGCTGGGCCCGAACATCTTTCAGTTCAATGCCCAGCCGGGTATTGGCGTCTTGGAGATCGTTTTTCTCCCGCCTAACCCATCTAAGCACGCGCTCGCCAGCCTTTAGCTGTCGTTGAGCATGTTGCTCATCCCCTAGCACGACCTCCGGATTCACTCCGGGGTCATCTGCAGAATCTATTGTTAGATTTGCATACATGCCGCATACTACCTGGTACATGTCATTATTTGCAATAGAAACAAGTGTTACCAGATGGGGCCTTCTTGGACTCCTTCACTGCGGCAACTGCGGCTTGAAGCTGGGCTTTGCACTCCTCAAGCTCTTGAGACAACTGGGTATTCTTCTCCGTAAGAACCTATGCAAACAATGATCCTTAAATCAGTTGTGCCAACTGTTTCAAGTCTCAGGGGCTATTGATATACGTAATTATTAGATTTTCTTACCCGTATATCCTTTACATACTGGTCCGTGGCTCTGGCAATACCATTTTGAGCAGCTCGGATGTACGCGTCTCCTGAGTTGAAGGCATCGAACGCCTCATGGGAGAAACAAGCGTTGCGGAGTACGGCCCGGCGACGCCTGTGATTCATGGCACTCTCCACTTCGGAATTCGTAGCGGACAGCCTATCCGCATCCTCTGTAGGAGGAACATCCGGTGTTGGCCCCATGTTAGCGCCCGCCTCTAAGTCCGGCTCTGGAGCCCGACTGGTGGAGGCGTGGCCGGCAGGCTCTCCGGATATAGTCCGGCGAGCGTTTTTCCTACTAGGAAACATGGGCGTTATTATATTTTAAAAGGCGACAACCACGGAGTGGGGTTCTTTTTCATACCTCTGCGACGGCGTCTCAGTCCTGACCGCCTTCCTTTTAAGCCAACCCGGCTTCGGTGCCCCTTGTTGGTGAGTCACTGCGGGTTCGGCATGGCGTCCCGAGGGCCTTCCCTGTAAGACACCATATGTGTGCGGTAGGTGAAGTGCAGAAAAAGGGATCCTTCTCGGAAGTTGGGACTCCGATTTTACTTACATGCGATGCAGGGAGTAGTCCAGGATAATCGGCTATGATGGCCACCATGGCACCATCGCAGCTTAATTGATAGAACGTCCTGTCAATAAGCTCCACAAATGTGTCCGGATCTTCTTCGAGTCCGGGGTCGAGGGCCCGGTCAGGGTCCTCTGGTTGTGGAGGCGGGCTGTGGACCTCCCTCACAGCTTTTCGCGGTTCCTGCTATGAAATGGCAAGGTAAATACTTATGACGAAGAATGCGGGAAGGTTCGGAATAAAAAGTAGCAGCTCACCCAGCTTGGGGGGTTGTACATGGAGAATCCATCCCGTGGCTTAATGCGGATGAACTCCTCTTCCTCTCCTTTGTATAAATCGGACAGAATTTTCGCTAGAGCAGCGACTGAGTCTGGTCCCTTACGACCGCAGTGGATGGCATCGTCTTCTCCATTGAAGTGCCACATGGGTTGTCCCCGATATTGAAGTGGCTGCACCCCCCGCATTATACATATTGACATAACCTCGATTATTGTCAATCCTGACTTGGCAAGCGTCTTTATCTGGCCCATCAGGTAAAGGACTTCTCCATTATCTTCCTCCTAGGGGCTCCGAGGGCGCCAGCTACGGCGTTCTTCAAGGGAGCGTTGTCGAACTCAGGAAGGCCCATCCGAATAGGTTCCGGAAGGGGGACGTCATCCATATAAAACCACTCCGAAGGCCAGTCTTCAGAGGTTTTCTTCGGAGTACCGGACAGGTATCCGGTCCCGGCGATGCGCCATATCTCGGCTCCGCCCACTTGATATAATGACCCCTCCTGTGTACGGGGTACGAGGCAGAATAGCCTCTTCCATAGCTCGAAATGAGCTTCGCAGCCCAAAAACAGCTTGCAAAGGGCGACGTAGCCAGCGATGTGTAATATGGAGGCGGGAGTAAAGTTATGCAGCTGGAGGCCGTAGAACTCCAGGAGCCCACGGAGCAATGGATGGATTGGAAATCCGAGCCCCCTTAATAAGTAAGGGACAAGGCATACCCGCTCCCCCATGGATGGGTTGGGAAAGCTCTCCACTTGCTCCCCGCCATTGTAGGTGGTGAGTCCGGCTCGAACGGGGACTATATACGCTGGAGGGAGAAATCCCTGGGTCTGTAACTCTACTAATTGGCTGTGAGGGACGGAACACTTCTTCCAATTGCCTGGCTTAGGGCTATGGGAGCGAGAGGAGGAGCTGCGATGGCCGGCCATGATGGGATGGACTTTTGCTCCGATGGATACTCGTTGTGGGAGGATGGTGTGATCTGGATCTGAGGATCCCCGTCTCTTTAGATTTACATACATGGTTAGGGTGGCAAATGTAAAAATGCCCCGACTTCTCACATTAGCTCGACACGTGGAGGATAACCATTATTAGGCGCAGAAGCCGAGGAGTGCAACATTCATGGGAAGCCGGGCACTACTTAACAGGTACTCGGAATTCGGAGAAGAACCCGCCTTGCAATGCCGAAGACAATCTGCGCGCCGGACTCATCGTCATTGAAGCCTGGTTCGGGGGCTACTGAGGGAGTCCTGGATTAGGGGGTCCTCGGACAGCCGGACTATATCCTTTGGCCGGACTGTTGGACTATGAAGATACAAGATTGAAGACTTCGTCTCGTGTCCGGATAGGACTCTCCTTGGCGTGGAAGGCAAGATTGGCAATACGGATCTGTAGATCTCCTCCCTTGTAACCGACTTTGTGTAACCCCAGCCCCCTCCGGTGTCTATATAAACCGGAGGGTTTAGTCCGTAGGACAACAACAATCATAATCATAGGCTAGCTTCTAGGGTTTAGCCTCTACGATCTCGTGGTAGATCAACTCTTGTAATACTCATATCATCAAGATTAATCAAGCAGGAAGTAGGGTATTACCTCCATCGAGAGGGCCCGAACCTGGGTAAACATTGTGTCCCCCGCCTCCTGTTACCATCCGCCTTAGACGCACAGTTCGGGACCCCCTACCCGAGATCCGCCGGTTTTGACACAGACACCTAGTGACAAGCATTAAGCATAGCAAAGTTATAGCAACATCAATCTCAAAACATAGTGGATACTAGGGATCAAACCCTAACAAAACTAACTCGATTACATGATAAATCTCATCCAACCCATCACCGTCCAGCAAGCCTACGATGGAATTACTCACGCACGGCGGTGAGCATCATGAAATTGGTGATGGAGGATGGTTGATGATGACGATGGCGACGGATTCCCCTCTCCGGAGCACCGAACGGACTCCAGATCAGCCCTCCCGAGAGAGATTAGGGCTTGGCGGCGGCTCTGTATCGTAAAACGCGATGAATCCTTCTCTCTGAATTTTTACTCCCCGAACACGAATATATGGAGTTGGAGTTGAGGTCGGTGGAGCTCCAGGGGGCCCACGAGGCAGGGGGCGCGCCTAGGGGGGCAGGCGCGCCCCCCACCCTTGTGGAAAGGGTGTGGGCCCCCTGGCCTTGATTCTTTCGCCAGTATTTTTTATTATTTCCAAAAATAATCTCCGTGAAGTTTCAGGTCATTCCGAGAACTTATGTTTCTACACATAAATAACACCATGGCAATTCTGCTGAAAACAGCGTCAGCCCAGGTTAGTTCCATTCAAATCATGCAAGTTAGAGTCCAAAACAAGGGCAAAAGTGTCTGGAAAAGTAGATACGACGGAGACGTATCAAGAACCATGGGTTCAGAAACCCATGCCTTTTCCTCCTAACCCATCCAAGAAAAAGGATGATGAGGATTTTGAGCGCTTTGCTGAAATGATTAGACCTATCTTTTTGCATATGCGTTTGACTGATATGCGCAAAATGAATCCTTATGCTAAGTATATGAAAGAAATTGTTACTAATAAAAGAAAGATACCGGAAGCTGAAATTTCCACCATGCTTGCTAATTAAACTTTTAAGGGTGGAATACCTAAGAAACTAGGAGATCCCGGAGTACCCACTATACCATGCTCCATTAAAATAAACTATGTTAAAACTGCCTTATGTGATCTTGGAGCCGGTGTTAGTGTTATGTCTCTCTCTTTATATCGTAAACTTGATTTGAATAAGTTGACACCTACTGAAATATCTTTACAAATGGCTGATAAATCAACTGCTATACCTATCGGTATTTGTGAGGATGTGCCTGTTGTGGTTGCAAATGTTACTATTTTAACGGACTTTGTTATTCTTGATATTCCCGAGGATGATAGTATGTCTATTATTCTTGGAAGACCCTTTTTGAATACTGCAGGGGCTCTTATTGATTGCAACAAAGGTAATGTCACTTTTCATGTTAATGGTAATGAGCATACGGTACACTTTCCGAGGAAACAACCTCAAATTCATAGTATAAACTCTATTGGAAAAATTCCATCGATTATTTTTGGAGGTTTTGAATTTCCTCTTCCTACTGTCAGAAAGAGATATGATATTCTTATTATTGAGGACATGCATATCCCCGTTGAGGTAACTTAGTGCTATTCGAAAATTCTCCGGTTTCATGCAATTCGGAATGAGTTTGTTAACAAGACCTGATCAACCTTGTTAGTGGATTCCTTTTGATGAGCATGAGATGGATGAAATCAGAAAGCACAACCTTCTGTACCCTCCTTTTACTTGCTGTTATTTAGATTAAATATACTAAAAATAGTATTTTCTGTCAGTTTTCTGAATTATCCGTACAATATAAAAATACCCCGAAAATAAAAGTTCTCCAAATGCCCTGAAATTTAAATATGATTTTTTCTGGAATATTTGAGAATATTTGGCAGTGAGAACACAGCAGGGGGAGTAAGCACCTGGCCACGAGGATCCAGGGCGCACCCACCCCCTGGGCGCGCCCCCTGCCTCGTGGGCCCATGGTGGTTCCCCTCCAGTTATTCCAGCCACCACACACTTCTTCCTCCCAAAAAAATCACCAACCAGCTCAAGCACGAGTTCTAGCTCATTTTGCTACGATTCTCGATCTCCTAGCTCAAAGCACCTCTCACAAAACTGCTTTGGGGGATTGTTCTTCAGTATGTGACTCCTCCAATGGTCCAATTAGTTTTTGTTCTAGTGCTTTATTTATTGCAACTTTTGCTGCTTAGGTGACCAGGTTCTTGAGCTTGCATGTCAAATTTATATGGTCCCAAGTAGTTCTAATGCATGATATATTCTCTAGGCACTTGAGGGGGTAGTTGCTATCAAGTTTATTGAGTTTGGTTCACTTTTATTTGAAGTTACTAAAAATTTCAGAAATTTTCAGAAAATGATGAAGAGATTTTTGAGGGGCTCTTCGAGCTGAAGCTCGAAGGATAAGCAAAGCGAAGAAGAAGAGAGGCCCAAATATAATCTGCCTCGCACCGCGGAGGTTCGGTCGTGTGAATGGCCTTGCGATGATTTCTTGAGAGCAGCTGGGATTTATGATGATTTTTATGAGTTTGCTGAGAATGCAGGCCTCACCGACTTCCTCCGCGACCAACGCGAACAGTATCTCTTACTTACCAATATCTTTGTGCAAAATTTTCATTTCCATTCTAGGAGGTCACCACCTACGGTGGATTTTTATTTATATGACAAGTATAAGGAGATGACCCTTCATGAATTTTGTGAGGTTTCCAAGTTGCCCTTTTCGGGCATCATAGAGGAACCACATCGTGACGATGTGGAGGGGTTTATTGATACAATTGCTGTAGGGGAAACGAGGAAGGTTTCCGACGCACGAATCACTAGCATACACTTTCCTGTTCTACATTACTTTGATGTATTTGCTAGTAGGTGCTTAATTGGTCGCGGAAACTGTGGAAACCTGAGTGCCCCTGATATTGTTATTTTGTGCCATGACTTGTTTCTTGATGACACATTTATTATGGGCGTTATTGTTGCAAAGCGGTTAAACCTTAACCGTACTAAGGGCCCCATCTTTGGAGGCATCTTCGCCTCGCGCCTCGCTGCATACTATAACATACCTACTAGGCATTATGAGAAAGAAGAAAAATTGCTGCCTCCTGTTTTTCTAGACTATAAGATTATGGTAGTGCATGATTTTATTGTTAAGAATAGGGAAAAGGCGCTTAAGTACGGACTGTTATTTGATAAAAATCACCCTGAGACTATTACCTTGCCTGCTCCTTCCTTGTTTGACTTATCTGCAGGCAAGTATCTCGTTCCGCTGGCGGCCATCCACGCCTACCGGAACCCTACATCAGCTACAGAGCCAGAGCCAGAACCACAATTTGATCCTCCATGACAGTCTGATTACCAGTGGGATCCGGAGGTGATTGCCAACCAGTGGCAATCCGAGGCTTCTTCTCAGTACGACCCCAGTTACAACTTTGGATATCCGCCAGGCCAGCCGTGGCCATAAACCAACTTAGTCCAAAAGCCTAAGCTTGTGGGAGTACGTATTTCTCACCGACATTACATTTATGTTCACACACTCATGCTAGTTGTCGGTGTTCATACTTTTTCACTGTAATATCCATGCTAGTTTATTTTTCTATGCTTTCTTCTTGTGTGTTTGAAAAACCTTAAGAAAAGCCAAAAAAATTAGTTGTAGATTTTAGCTAGTTTACTTTCTTGCCTGTAGTAGTAGTAATTAAAAGAAAACCCAAAAAGATTTCATGTCCTTCTTTTTGCTTGTTGGGAGCTTTCCCGTGTAAATAGTTTTATTTCTTTTCTTTTCTTTGGGGGTCGATAGGAGAAGACCATGATGAAATTGTTGAAGTGGCTCTTATATGCATTGTTGTTGATTTAATCAACAGCCCATATTGCCTTGTCTTCTCCTGTTTATTGAATGCTTGCAGATTCGAGCTTAGTCCAATGCACGAGCACTATTATTATTATTCACACCGTTCGGTCGTGCAAGTGAAAGCCAATTATGACGATATATGATGGACTGACTGAGATGAGAGAAGCTGGTATGAACTCGACCTCTCTTGTTTTTGTAAATATGATCAGTTCATCGTTCGTGATTCAGCCTATTATGAATAAACATGTTTGCAATGACAATTAGAGATCATAGTTGCTCGTGCCATGCTTGATTGGCTAGGAGTTTATAATGGTTTACCTTGCGTGCCAACATGCTATTATAATGGTTGTGATGTGGTATGATAGGGTGGTATCCTCCTTTGAATGATTTAAGTGACTTGACTTGGCACATGTTCACACATTTAGTTGAAACAAATTCAACATAGCCTTCACGATATTTATGTTCATGGTGGATTATATCCTACTCATGCTTGCACTCAATGTTTATTAATTTTAATGCATGTTCATGACTGTTGCCGCTCTGTAGTTGGTCGCTTCCCACTCTTTTGCTAGGCTTCACTTGTACTAAGCGGGAATACTGCTTGTGCATCCAATCCCTTAAACCCCAAAGTTATTCCATATGAGTCCACCATACCTTCCTATATATGCGGTATTTACTTGCCATTCCAAGTAAATCTGTATGTGCCAAACTCAAAACCTTCAAATGAAATTCTGTTTTGTATGCTCGAATAGCTCATGTATCAACTAGGGTTGTCTGTATCTTCCATGTTAGGCGGGTTATTCTCAAGAGGAGTGGACTCCGCTCCTCACTCACGAGAAAATGGCTGGTCACCGGGATGCCCAGCCCCATGCTTTAAGCAAACCAAATCGAAATAATTGCAAACAAAACTCCCCCGGGACTGTTGTTAGTTGGAGGCACTCGTTGTTTCAGGCAAGCCATGGATTGATGCTTGTTGGTGGAGGGGGAGTATAAACTTTACCATTCTGTTTGGGAACCGCCTATAATGGGTGTAGCATGGAAGATATCGCCATCTCTTGGTTGTTATGTTGACAATGAAAGTATACCGCTCAAAATATTATTTATCTCTATTTTAAAACCGAGCTCTGGCACCTCTACAAATCCCTGCTCCCCTCTGCGAAGGGCCTATCCATTTACTTTTATGTTGAGTCATCACCCTCTTATAAAAAAGCACTAGCTGGAGAGCACCGATGTCATTTGCATCCATTACTATTAATTTATATTGGGTATGACTATGATTGGATCTCTTTTACCATGAATTACAATGTCTAGTCAGTCCTTGATCTTTAAAGGTGCTCTGCATTTATGTTTTGCGGTCTCAGAAAGGGCTAGCGAGATACCATCTTGTTATATCATATTATGATTATTTTGAGCAAGTGTTGTCATCCGAGATTTATTATTATTGCTCGCTAGTTGATTATGCCATTGATATGAGTAAACATAAGACCTAAATGTTATTGTGAATATGGTTAGTCATAATCTTTGCTAAAAACTTGAATGCTGGCTTTACATATTTACAACAACAAGAGCAAACAGAGTTTGTAAAAGTTTTTCTTTATCACTTTCAGTTTGTCAACTGAATTGCTTGAGGACAAGCAAAGGTTTAAGCTTGGGGGAGTTGATACGTCTCCAACGTATCTACTTTTCCAAACACTTTTGCCCTTGTTTTGGACTCTAACTTGCATGATTTGAATGGAACTAACCCGGAATGACTATGTTTTCAGCAGAATTGCCATGGTGTTATTTATGTGTAGAAACAAAATTTCTCGGAATCACCTGAAACTTCACGGAGATTATTTTTGGAAATAATAAAAAATACTGGCGAAAGAATCAAGGCCAGGGGGCCCACACCCTGTCCACGAGGGTGGGAGGCGCGCCTGCCCCCTGGGCGCGCCCCCTGCTTCGTGGGCCCCCTGGTGCTCCACCGACCTCAACTCCAACTCTATATATTCACGTTCGGGGAGAAAAAATCAGGGAGAAGGATTCATCACGTTTTACGACACGGAGCCGTCGCCAAGCCCTAATCTCTCTCGGGAGGGCTGAGGTGGAGTCCATTCGGGGCTCCGGAGAGGGGAATCCGTCGCCATCATCATCATCAACCATCCTCCATCACCAATTTCATGATGCTCACCGCCGTGCGTGAGTAATTCCATCGTAGGCTCGCTGGACGGTGATGCGTTGGATGAGATTTATCATGTAATCGAGTTAGATTTGTTAGGGTTTGATCCCTAGTATCCACTATGTTCTGAGATTGATGTTGCTATGACTTTGCTATGCTTAATGCTTGTCACTAGGGCCCGAGTGCCATGATTTCAGATCTGAACCTATTTTGTTTTCATGAATATATGTGAGTTATTGATCCTATCTAGCAAGTCTATAGTCACCTACTATGTGTTATGATCCGGCAACCCCGAAGTGACAATAATTGGGACCACTCCCGGTGATGACCATAGTTTGAGGAGTTCATGTATTCACTATGTGTTAATGCTTTGGTCCGGTACTCTATTAAAAGGAGGCCTTAATATCCCTTAGTTTCTGCTAGGACCCCGCTGCCACGGGAGGGTAGGACAAAAGATGTCATGCAAGTTCTTTTCCATAAGCACGTATGACTATATTCGGAATACATGCCTACATTACATTAATGAATTGGAGCTAGTTCTGTGTCACCCTATGTTATAACTGTTACATGAATAATCGCATCCAGCATAATTCTCCATCACCGATCCAATGCCTACGAGCTTTTCACATATTGTTCTTTGCTTATTTACTTTTCTGTCGCTACTGTTACAATCACTACAAAACTGCTACTGTTACCTTTGCCATTGTTACCGTTACTATCATACTACTTTGCTACTAAATACTTTGCTGCAGACATTAAGTTATCCAGGTGTGGTTGAATTGACAACTCAACTGCTAATACTTGAGAGTATTCTTTGGCTCCCCTTGTGTCGGATCAATAAATTTGGGTTGAATACTCTACCCTCGAAAACTGTTGCGATCCCCTATACTTGTGGGTTATCAGTGACCCATTTTGGTTGCCCAAATTGGGAAGCACTTTGCAAGATGTATGGTTTTTATGAGGATATGCTTGTCACCATGGATCTTGGTGATCCTGACATCGAGCAAGACAATATGGACATTTGGGTCCTTGTTGATATGCTTCCAATTCTACCGCTATGTGAGTTTCTCAAACATAGTTATTAACTAATTTATATTGTTTATTTCAAAATAGTTGACAGCTTATTTTCATTCTTCAAAAAATGTGCGGAAGATGGTAGACAGAACCTACTACACTGATTGCTCTGAATTAACTTATCAAGAGAAAAATCATCTGATCACATTTTGTACTGAACTTGAGAATTACAATACCTATTATCAAACTCCTCCACATTATGGTCAATACGTGCCACTAGTGCATGTGTTGAACCACGGTAACATCCATAGAGATGCCATGGTAAGATTTTTTACTATTACGACATCCGTGCATCTTTTGCATACTTCTAAAACTGAACTACATTGCTAACTACGAAGTTATTACTATGTTTTTCAACAGAAAATCCCGAAGGATTGTGTGCCTCATCTGATGTATCAAAATGGTCGCCTTGATGTTTTGAACATACAGCCAGGTCATCCTACGAATCTCACATGTCCATATCGGATTTCTAAAACTAGTGAACACATGGTAATCAAAGAATGGAAAAAATGTATGGACAGTCGTAAGGAGGTTCTTGGAAGCAACATTGTGCAAAAGGCAAGAATTGGAGACAGGATAATCTCCATTCTCCATAATGGAGAGTCAGGGGCTATCTTGTTTTATGCTATTTTACCTAAGAGAATATAGTAGGTCCTAAGAGAATGTAGTAGGTCCTATGAGGTACAATATGTTTATTATGTGGTACAATATGTTAGAGTTGATGATGAGGAGTAGTTGTGATCATGACTAGTGACCAACTTGCTATGTGATGTCTCATTGATGAAAACGATGATCATGAGGAGGTGTTATATGACAATGATGTATTATGATGATAAGTTGTTAATGATATGATGATGATGATGATATTTATTATATCATTGGGTGAAAGAACCGCGGATTAGTTTCAAGTGGATGTCCATCCACTTGAAACTAGTCCACGGTTCTTTCACCCAGTTATGTAATAACTCATTATGATGTAAAAACAATCTCTAAATTGCTGTTGTATGAAAACTTGTATAAAGGTGTATGAATACAACATGAAATAAAAAAGAAGTAAAATACGGAATAATAGTAGTAACACGGGCAGGGAGAAGCGCTACTAGTAATTACCAGTAGCGCTCTTTGGAGAAAGCGCTACTACTAAGTCGATATAGCAGTAGCGTGAGTTAACCCACGCTACTGCTAACCTTTAGCTGTAGCGCCGTACCAGTTGCGCCCCTGCCCGCGCTACTGATAGGCCTAAAACACGCGCTACTGCTAGGCTTTTTCCTAGTAGTGGCTAGCGGCCACGTACGCGCGTCCAACCACACGCATGCGAACGGCCCAATGTAATGCAGCCCGTAGCTAGTAGTAGTTCTGTTGGCTACAAGGCCGAACACAAAAACTAGTAGTACTTCTATCGGCTTGGTGGAGTGTGTAGCGCAACATCGGCATATTTGTTTAATCCCACATCGCTTGCTGTGCTCAGAGGACAAGGCATTGGATGATATATAATACTACGGTGGTGCTCACTACTTAGAGAAGAAGCGCTCGCTGCTCCGCTCTGACTTGGAAACAGTGTTCGGTAAAAACGAAAACTAAACCGAATTAATCAGTTAACCGAACTATCGGTTAGCAATTTTGCCTTGCTATTTTCGGTTTTTAGTTTTACAAAACGATTTTGAAAATAAACCGAATGGTATAAATCGAAATTTCGCTTTCTACCGAATGCCCAGCCCTATGCATGACCATAAAAGATATTATTCATATAAATAGAACAACCATTATTCTCTAATTTAAACGAATAATCGTCTCGCACTAAACAAGATCCAGATATAATGTTCATGCTAAACGCTGGCACCAAATAACAATTATTCAGGTCTAAAACTAATCCTGAAGGTATATGTAGAGGTAGCATGCCGACGGTGATCACATCGACCTAGGAACCATTCCCGACGCGCATCGTCACCTTGTCCTTAGCCAATCTTCGTTTAATCCATAGCTTCTGTTTCAAGTTACAAATATCAGCAACCGAACCAGTATCAAATACCCAGGCGCTACTACGAGCATTAGTAAGGTACACATCAATAACATGTATATCAAATATACCTTTATTCACTTTGTCATCCTTTTTATCCGCCAAATACTTGGGGCAGTTCCGCTTCCAGTGACCAGTCCCTTTGCAGTAGAAGCACTCAGTTTCAGGCTTGGGTTTAGCTTTGGGCTTCTTCCCGGGAGTGGCAACTTGCTTACCATTCTTCTTGAAGTTCCCCTTCTTTCCCTTGCCCTTCTTCTTGAAACTAGTGGTCTTGTTAACCATCAACACTTGATGCTCCTTCTTGATTTCTACCTCCGCAGCTTTGAGCATTGCGAAGAGCTCGGGAATTGTCTTCTCCATCCCTTGCATATTATAGTTCATCACGAAGCCTTTGTAGCTTGGTGGCTGTGATTGAAGAACTCTGTCAATAACACTATCATCTGGAAGGTTAACTCCCAGCTGAGTCAAGTGATTATGATATCCAGACATTTTGAGTATGTGTTCACTGACATAACTGTTTTCCTCCATCTTGCAACTATAGAACTTTTTGGAGACTTTATATCTCTCAACTCATGCATTTTCTTGAAATATTAACTTCAACTCTTGGAACATCTCATATGCTCCATGACGTTCAAAACGTCTTTGAAGTCTTGATTCTAAGCCGTAAAGCATGGCACACTAAACTATCGAGTATTCATCAGATCGAGCTTGCCAGGCGTTCAAAACATTAGCATCTGCTCCTGCAGCAGGCCTTTCACTTAGCGGTGCATCAAGGACATAATTCTTCTATGCAGCAATGAGGATAATGCTCAAGTTACGGACCCACTCAGTGTAGTTGCTACCATCATCTTTCAACTTAGCTTTCTCTAGGTACGCATTTAAATTCAAGGAAACGGTAGCACGGGCCATTAATCTACAACATAGATATGCAAATACTAACAGGACTAAGTTCATGATAAATTAAGTTCAAATAATCAAATTACTTAAGAATTCCCACTTAAATAGACATCCCTCAAGTCATCTAAGTGATACGTGATCCAAATCAACTAAACCATGTCCGATCATCACATGAGATGGAGTAGTCATCAATGGTGAACATCTCTATGTTGATCAAATCTACTATATGATTCACGTTCGACCTTTCGGTCTCCAGTGTTCCGAGGCCATGTCTGTACATGCTAGGCTCGTCAATTTTAACCCAAGTATTCCGCATGTGCAAAACTGTCTTGCACCCGTTATATGTGAACGTAGAGTCTATCACACCCGATCATCACATGTGTCTCAACACGACGAACTGTAGCAACAGTGCATACTCAGGGAGAACACTTTTACCTTGAAATTTAGTGAAGGGATCATCTTATAATACTACCGCTGTACTAAGCAAAGATGCATAAAAGATAAACATCACATGCAATCAAAATATGTGACATGATATGGCCATCATCATCTTGTGCTTTTGATCTCCATCTCCAAAGCATCGTCATGATCTCCATTGTCACCGGCTTTACACCTTGATCTCCATCGTCGCGTCGTGGTCGTCTCGCCAACTATTGCTTCTACAACTATCACTAACGCATAGTGATAAAGTAAAGCAATTACATGGCGTATGCATTTCATACAATAAACAGACAACCATAAGGCTCCTGCCGCTTGCCGATAACTAGTTGCATGTATGTCGGTGGAACTGGTCTCATGTGCGTGGACATGTAAGGCTGGTCTGGGCCGCTTCATCCCACAATACCGCCGAATTAACACTAGTACAGCGAGCTCCTAAACAAACGGTTTTTAACCCCTTTCCGCGACGCCTTTGGAACCGTCGCCAAGTGAGTGTGGGCGATGGGGGTTCTTTCCACATGACCCAGAAACCGTCGGGGATATGCCCTCCTGACACATACGTTCGGCAAAATGAGGTCGTGTGCGACCGGTGAGCACTCCTATCGCCTCACCTTGCAAGCAATCAACTCCTTGCTCCACCATCCTTCTGTCCTCCTCATTTTGAAGGCCTGCCAAATATCGAAGGAAAGAAGAAGGATAGCAGATAAACTCAGCTAGGGATTCCACGAGTTTTCCATCAAAGCATTCAGATCCTCACACTTCCTCTTCTCCAGTTAAAAAAAAAGACACTTCCTCTTCTCCGGCGATGAAGAGGCGATTCTCCTCAGCATCTTCTCATCTGGCGACGAAGAGGCGACGCCGGGGCGCTCCTGCTCCGTCGCGACCCCCACGCCCTTGTGAGCCACTCGCCCGCTGTCATCCTCGTCTCCCAATCTCATCTATTTGACAGGGAAACTTTTAGTAGGAATGCGAAAGGAAACCCTAGATTTGTAGGAGCACATACCTGCCGTGGGGGCGTTCGATCACGAGACCAGTTTTGGTTCGAACCCACAGATCCGAACACCCTAGGTTAGGTTTCGTGAGCTTGGTCGTAAAGGGGGAGGCCTAGATCGATCCGCGGTTTGTGGGTGCGTTGGCAGTGTTTTGGCTGAGGCACGGAACAGGCGGCACATCGCCCACGCGGATGTGATTCGTGGTTCCTTCCGCCCACCGCCTCTCACCAATAATACTACACTTACCTTAGGCACACGACGTGGATCCACGCAGTTCGTGGGTTTCTAGGTTTGCTCTGGAATTTTCTCGAGCAGTTGCGTGGTTGCACACAACATCATCCCGTAAGGTTAGGATTCAGCCTGTAGATCTAGCATTATTGGTTTCTCACACTCCCGCCTCTGCTTTGCTTGCACAGCTGGTACTTCCAGGCAGCATCAAGCCATCAACTGCTTGCCAGTTGCCACCGCAAACACCTCCGGGCTACCGCTAGAACTCTTGCTCCCGCTGCGCCCTTGGGAAATTTATTTCCAACTGGTGGGAACAATTGCCTTCCATCGCTGGAACGTTCCAGTGAATGGCATGGAACAGTTGAGTGCACCGGCTAGAAGACAATATATAGGCTTCCGAGGGCTCGCCATGGGTAGCGGCGAAATCTGTGGAGGATCAAGTGGTGGGAAGCCCAGGCGGTGGCAGGCATCTGACTGGAGGTCAGCACACCCAGCAGACGTGCAGAAGCATTGGACGAGAGGAGAGGAGCGACCTTGACGGGGTCGCCCCGCTCCCACAGAAGCACAGGGTGAAAGATGACCCATTAAACAGGCCATATTGTGGGTGTGATCTATGATGGGCAGCCAATCCAGTGGGCCGTGCCAGGGGCTGTCGCAAGGGCCGCTGGCATCACGCTTGATATCTGAAATCTGTGTTTTCTTTTCTTGGTAATCATGCTTGCTTAAGTCTGCTAACTTGTTTGCAGCTGACCTATATCGGATGCGTGAATACATGCTGCTTCTCTGTTCGAGACACCCTCTGGCCTTGCAGTCTTCCGTTTTTGTGGGTCACTCATTAACCCACCTAAATCTCTGGAGGTACTATATGTTCTTCCTTCCTTGGTTACTGATGTGCTTGCTTGCTTTCTCTTGTTGTCCATGTCATTTACCTACTTTTCTGTTTTATCCTCGTCTCCTGCAGGACATATGGCTTAATTTCACTGACAGTTACACGGCAAAATGGGTTAGTGCCTCCTTTCCTTCGGTTTCCTGCTTCTGACTTTATATCCTGATGTTGCTTGCCGCCAAATAATAATTTCTACTAGCTATCTTGCACCATTCTTGATTGCATCATCATTTTCTGTTAATTTATTTTGTTTTGTGTTGAAGGAGAGCAACACAAACATATTCTTCATTACTTCTTGATTAAATAATTAAGATTTAACACAACTTTCCCTCATAAATCTGGTTCTAAAGCATGTAGCCTGGACGCGAATGCATGCATGCCCAAAAACTACTACTGCTAAATGTCCACCATGGGTGTAACAGTATTTCTAAAGAATTCGTTTGATGTGCTTCTATGAAGAGCAGCACCTTTGTTTATGAACGTAATCTGAATTACACTGGTATTTTGATGAATGAGGACTTGGAACATGGGTACATCGTTACGGTTGAGATATAATTATTGATTCAGCCCCCTCTCCTTGTCGAGAGACATGACATGATACTTGATCAATTGTTTTGTTTTACCCCCTACCCTTGTTTTATTTCTTCATCAGGTTGTTTTGCTGATGGAGTTCCAAACTTTTGAGGACAAGTCCAGTGCCATTAATCAGAACACTGGTGTCAGTGAAAGGCTTGCTGAGATGATCAGGGTGTGGCTCCCTGGGAAGAAAATGGCAGTCGGAAATCCTGAATATAAGGAAATCATTGAAGAGAGATTGGTGAGTATAAGTTCCTGCAGCTTTACCTATACCTTTGAGCAACTTTGATCATGATTTTCGCTGCGACTTCTTGCAGGAAATAGAATGCCTGTATAATGAACGGGTGATGGAGGTAATGTGGGGCATACAGAATTGCATGCCAGGTTTGATACCTATAGAAAAATCACAGCTGGCTAAAGAGGACCGCCTCCCGAGTAAGGGATTGCAAGAATTCTTGAAGCGTTATGGCTGCAATGTCAAACCAGAGATGGTGAGTTAATTAGTTGCCATGGACCAAAGTTTTGGACGCAACTTCAGTAGAAAAATTGTGCTTAGCATCTCTTCTTTAGTGATGAAGCAATCTTCTTTGTCTCCAGGTCAATGAACAAATTGTCGCGACGGCTTCCGCATTGTCTGCGTGTGATTATGTTGAGAAGAAATATTCTCTAGTCTTGCGCGAAGCAGGTGCTGTCATTAAGGATGTGTCTGGCATCAGCTGTGAGGGTTGGAGCTTACTGGACATTGCAACAGCTCTGAAGATGATATGGAAGCCTAAAAAAGTTGGCAATTCTTCTCTGGTAAATTGTAGATACTATTTTGTGAATGTCTTATCAGCTGCATGCTATCCCATTTCTTGCAAACTTGTCACTTGGTCTAAATCATGTTTCTTCCAGGTTTCAAAAGATGAGGCACTAAGATTGGTGAACGATGCATCTAAATATGAAGCTCTGGTGAATAAGTATCCTTTTTTTCGAGCCTACAAAGAAATGTTGAAAGCTCATGATGATAGGATCTCGAAAGAAGAACTACTGAAATCATTGGTTGAGGGCCTGAAGAAACCATAAGGCTCACAGCTAGCTGAAACTGCTGGTCCTTGGTCTGAAGGGAGTTTTTGGCATGTTGGTTCACCGGGTATTATTGAACATAAGCTGATCTTGGTTGACTTTATTGCAGTCTCAGTCTGAGATGGTCCGTACGAAAAAGTGTAGTGCTAATTAAATTTGAGCAACCCTGCTTAATTGTCTACCAAGTATTTTGCTATCTTAATTTGAACTTATTGTTTTTATCTGGTCATATGGAATGTCAGATCGGTTACGCCTAAGTATGTGTTTTGTGAAGGAGTAGCCGGGTGCATGCGCAGCGTTACACCTCGTAGGTGATGTGTATGTATCCAGTGTAAAATGCAAATATATCCTGTCTCATGTTGTGTAATATTTCACCTGCAATATTGCACAATGTGCTTGGATTTCAGTCATGGGAAAGATTAGAGGTAATATCACCAGTAGTCATAGAACTTGCACTTGATATTCGGTTTGGTGCTAAAACTTTGAAAATACGGAGTCGTAGCCATTTAAATTGACTCAAAGTGTGCACATGCGGTCACAAATGCGTACATGTGTGTATCCATGTGTATGGCCCCACCTGGCAGTGAGTGAAGGCGCTCGGATGATGCACTTTTTGCACAAAGCACCTTTATATATTTTTATTCATGGATTTGTTTTTGCACAAAGCACCTTTATATTATTTTTATTCATGAAAAAAGCTGGGATGCATTTTTGCAAAAAAAAGTAAAAACCTTGCAATTTTTTATCTGCAGAAAAGCAAACCAGCAATGTGAAAATTACCATGAAAAATAGGTGCGCCCAGGTGCTGAACCCGCGACCAACGCTTAAAACACTAGCCAATTTAGGTGACTCAGCCAAACAGTTTCACATGTCTACTATGTGTAACAAATTCATACGTACTAAGAGTTTCAGAAAACAAATATTCATACGTACCGAGCGAAAACGCATGGGGAGCTTAAATTGGCTGGAGATACTGCAGCCCATTTTGCACGCATTATTTTTATGTATATTTGTAAAACGTAAGTAATTTCTTTTTGAAATATTTATGTGTTAAAAACATTATACATACATACAATGATTAGTTAATTGGAAACTTAAATATAAACATGTACTCCCTCCGTTCCTAAATATTTGTCTTTCTAGAGATTTCAACAAGTGACTACATACGGAGCAAAATGAGTGAATCTACACTCTAAAATATTCTATATACATCCGTATGTGGTAGTCCATTTGAAACCTCTAAAAAGACAAATATTTAGGAACGGAGGGAGTATTCTATAAAAAATATTTAGTAAAATTTTAGTAATAAAAACATTAAGGATACTTTTTAAGATATTTGTAAAAAGTATGTAATAAAGTTATGTAAAAATATTTATGTGTTAAAAACATTATACATAAAACATCTAAATATAAACTTGTGTATTATACTAAAAATATTTAGTTTATGCGGACATTGAATTTATTTTATTACATAAATATGTTTAGTGAATCCATAAAAAATTATACAAAATGATGAATACAAATATTACTAAATATTTATGAATATTCACTTGTGTATTATTGTTTACTAATGACTTCAAAAAAAATATAAATTTAAAAATTATACATGATTGAATTTTTTCATAAATATTATTTTATATATATTTTTAAATAATACATGAATAATTTTGAAAGTAGGTTATTTCGTTTGCATGTACAATATTTATAACACACGAATATCAAAATGTTATGTTTATTACTGAAATTATAATTTAAATACTATCTACAAATTCTTAATAAAAACATAAACATGTGCAAAATGGGCTGCACTGGCCATAGCCATTTCAGCTTCATCAGCACCTATCTTCTAGTGGGAGCAACTAGTTGACGAGCGCTCCTTCGGGAGCCTCAGAACTATCAGCGCCACTTGGCGCTCTCAGCCGCCCGCCACGTGTCGCGCTCTGGGCGCTTCCTCTCGATTTTGTTTTTTTGTTTTTATTTCCCCGCACACGTTTTCTGCTTTTTAAACGGGTTTTTTTCGACGTTTTGGTTTTTCACCGGTCTTCCTTAGCTTTTTGATTAAAAAATAGGAAAAAATTGCGTGAAAAAACGCGTTTTTTTCTTTCACGAGTCACAGTTTTGCTTCTGCGAGAGGCACGGTTTTGCTTTTGTCAGAGTCACGGCCGTGCCTCCCGGAAATAAAAAAACGCATTTTTTGTTTTTTTTTCTTCCGCGAGAGGCATGGTTTTGCTTTCGCGAGAGGCACGGTTGTGTTTTCGCGAGAGTCACGGCCGTGCCCCTCGAAAACGAAAAAACGCATTTTATGTTTCTTTTCCTTCCGCGAGAGGCACGGTTTTGCTTCCGCGAGAGGCACGGTTGTGCTTTCGCAAGAGTCACCGCCGTGCCTCTCGGAAGCGAAAAAATGCGTTTTCTATTTTTTTTTTCTTCCGCAGGAGGCACGGCCGGGCATCTCGAAAACGAAAAAAACGCGTTTTTTTTCCTTCCACAAGATGCACAGTTGTGATTTCGCGAGAGGCACGAGTGTGCCTCTTTCGAAAAGGGAAAAAACCCGTGCTCCCGGTTCGACTTTTTTGTTCGGTTTTTTTCATGAAAAAAGTTCGTCGAAACCTATCAACAAAGGATCTAGTTTTGAAGATCTCGGCGCGGGGAATCCAACGATGAAAACGATTCGAGATTTGGATGCACGGTTTAAGGGATAAAACATTTTGAATAAACGAATCTATGAAAAAAGGAAAAACTCCCAAGTTGGGACAAGTGACGCAGCGCAACACTTGTTGCAACCTCGGGAAATGGAAGTGATCTTTGCAACAAGTACTCAATTAGTGATTTTGTCTTCTAGTACGTTAAGCCTAGTTATTCAAAAAATTTCATGCGGGGGACTCGAACTCAGCACCTGTGACATGTAGTCAAGGAAGACCTTGATGCACTAACCACTCCACACTATCTAGGTACATGTTAAGTTGGATAAAGCTAAACTATTTGATCACGATATTTAGTACTGTATCTCTTACAAAATATACATTTTTCTCTTTTTAATTCCATGAGTTTTCTCTAGTTTATCGGTGTTGTTCCACTTTATGATGGAAGTAGGTATCTCCGCCAACACTCGGATGACGGCGCGGATGATTTTGGTGATGTGATTAACGATTCTTCTAAAGAATATTCAGTCCGAGAGGTAGGAGATGTTGACGAAGGAAAGGTGGTAGGTCGTCTCTGAAAGACGGTAATTTTTGGGCCGCAACCGTGATAATTTACGTACACACACCGTGATAATTTTAGCCCGAGGTGAAAGAAGTTGTTGAAATATACCAACCGGTAATTTTCTATGTGAATAGCCTGGTAATTTATGCACCGCGGACCTGATAACTTACATGCAAACCAGAAAAAGTTGATGAAATATACCCCGATAAATTCTGTGTGAATATCATGATAATTTACGCACCGCAAACATGGTAACTTTTCCCTTCGCCGGAGGGAGGGGTTTTGATGAAATATACCCTCGATAACTTCTGTGTAAATATGATGATAGATTACGCATCACTGCCCTAGTAAATTTTATGCAAATAACATGATAACTCATACACCGTAGACATGATGAATTATGTACCCAGTTCTGGTAACTTTGTCGGCGCGGGTAGGGGTGGGGGGGGGGGGGGGGTCGTTGAAACATACCACAGTAATTTCTATGCAAATAACATGATAACTCACACATCATAGACATGATAAATTATGTACCCAGTCCTGGTAACTTTGTCGGCGGGGGTAGGGGTGGGTACATAAAAAGATAATGTGTTGGCTTACATTCATCATCAGACTGGTGTTTGATCAAAAGATAACATGCACGAAGGAACGACAAAGGCAACCAACTGTTTTGCTAAAACTATTACAAGGCTCCAGTTGAGTTCCAAATATTCAATAGAGTTTTGGTGGAGTATACGCTACTCCTGTAAGTCGGCCTCTATTCCGTCCGGGTTGGTTCCCTCCGGGTTAGCTCCTTAATAGCCCCCAGCAATTGACGCCTCCAGGTTATCCTGCGCCGACTCTTCTGCATCTTTGATCTGAAGGTTGTCCAGATTCCAGTGGACATCGGTTAAGGCTTGGAAGATGGCTTCATCATGCAAGATAGGAGATGGGTCAACATCAGGGGCAAAAATATGCTTACGCCGTTGTGGAGTCAATTCAACAGATTCAAAGGTTGGCGGTTGAATTCGTGTGTTGTTGCCAGCATAAGTCGCCTGATATTTTTCCAAGTCCATGTCTGCAACAAGTTGACTCGCCAACACAGGAGTCTCCCTCACACAACAGGCATAATCAGTGGCTGAAAATTCAGTTCCGTCATCTTCGTATTGGGGGAACCCGCTAGCCGTCTCCAAGATATCCAACTCTGGTGCATAAGCTATGGCCCCGCTCAGCGAGATCATTGCTCCTGCTCGGGCGGCTGATTTTTGCAGTTCCTCAATCTGCTTTGGGATGGTCGAGAGGCGCCTCGGTACATCTTTGATTAATTGCACCGGATTTTTTTCACCCATTACAGCTTTGATGGTAAAGATGCTTCCAGCATATAATTGCTCTATGAAAGAGTATACAACCTTCAGCTTCATCAAGTTGTTATCCTGGACGTTGCACGTTCTATTACCTGCAAATAGTTTACATGTATGAGTCGCCAGGCGAGTTATTATCTATACGTGACTTGGTAGGCAAGTTATTTTCATGAATTCACAGGAATTGCTTACCCAATATTGCCTGGCTCATTTGGGAGATATGTCGTTTTAACCCAGTCAGTTCTTCAGTAACTGGTTTCAGTTGATTCTCGGCGGCTTTCGCACGCTTGGTTAGAGCAGCCTTTTCGGTTTCAAAGGCAGTCTTTGTTGTTTCGAAAGCCACCTTGATTGTCTCCAGCTCTCCCAACAAGGATTGCAAGCTTGATTCAGCTTTGGCTCGTAGAGCTTGTTCTGATTCAAGATCTTTCTTTAAGCCGGACAAATTTGACTCGGCCATGTTCGAAGCTTCCTGCAAGACAAGGAGGTAATTCATCTGTAAGAAATTTTACTAGTCCCAAGCCGGCAACAATGTACAACACAGTACTTGGGGGCTATGACAGGCAAATTAATGTTATTATTGAAGTCCCAAGCATTTTGCAAGCAACATACTCGACATTTGGGGGCTAATGCATATCAGTTTTTCTTCAAGAGTTAACACGAGAAGACACGACTCAATTCATAGAAACGAGTCGGCCCTTGCGGGCTACAGGCTACCTTTTCAAAGTGTATTTGGAAGACCCGACTCATTTCAGGAAAATGAGCCGGCCATTGGGGGCTACCAGGCGTTTTCTCTTAACAATTTTTCTATCTAAAGAACCAGCTGAATTCCTCATAATTGGGCAGCTCAAGCTTTGCTTTTCCCTTCTCAGACAAGGGTGTCTCGTCTCAGCACATTGGATACTTCTGGAGATTTATATGCCTCCCAAGTGATAGCAATTCCATCACTGTTCTTTTCAAGAGGAGACACATCTTCAGCCACCTTACCGAAGCTTGAAGCGCGAGCCAGACTTGGCGGGTTAAGATCATCCGCCAGGTTGTGAAGGATAGCTTGGGCATCTGTTGCTTCAGTAGTCACCGACTCATTCTATGGGGGCGGCTCAGTCTGTTCATCAAGACGGGCTTCTGGTGCCTCAATATAAGCTTCGGGGGTCACCAAGGTTGGGTCCTCTGACTCATGAATTTCAGGAGTTGTTGATGACTCGCCAAATTTTCTTTTCTTTGTTTTGGCCTTGTCCCTACAAATAAGACAGCATGATAAAATATATGTGAAATTGACCAGGATAAGGTATAACTTAGTTAAAAGAAGCTTGCCCTTGGTTGATGATGAGGGGTGTCGGCTGAGTGGCATATGAGTCTCCAGAAGATGGTGGCAACTCCTGATAATTGGAATTAGAGGGATTAAGAGGTTGCCTAATAAGGCTAGCTCATGGAAGAGAAGAAGTTGGACTGTGAGGCACCTCAATACGTCGCTTGTGGGCAGCTGATTTTCAGGTAAGCCAATCGCAAGATCTTCGGAGCTGCTTCGAGTGTGGCGTCTTGATTCATGCTGGGTTTTCTTCAAAAGAACGTTTGGATCAAAATAAGCATCTGGATGAGAAATTTTTACTTTCTAAATGGCCCGCTTTGTTTTCTTTGGAGGCAAGGATTCTGAGACGGAAGAGATGAAAATTACCTCAACATCATCAGCCCGACTTGTTGCAGCATCACCCGGAGAATAAGAAGCGTCAACGAGTTCAATAAAAGGATGGCCAAGGGAGTCAAGTTCTACCTCCGACTGAGCATCAGCTATTGGTGACTCGCCCCTAGCTACCGGCTCATTCACAATGCAGGTTTATTCCTTTTTTGAGTCGGCGCAACTTTAACTTGGTCGCTTGTGTTTTCGTTTTCCTGTTCCGGAATGGAGAATTGGCCTGCATGGGTTTAAACAAGTTCAACAAGTGATTTTAAGTTTAAAATTGATAAGCTGGACAAGTGGTTGCAAGAATACTAACTGGAAGAGCCGGGTTAAGAGCATAAAACGGTTTCAGCCCCGTCTTGTTGCAGTTTTCTTGAGACTCCCCAAGCAGCTTCTTCACGATATTGTTTATTTCATCATCCTCCAAGTCAATGGGACTGTACCGTTGTGCGTAATTTGAGTTGCCTGAATAATTGCATATTAAACCAGCCCGACGGCTTAATGGCAGCATCCTCCAGGTAATCCAGCACCAGGTCAAATCAACCCCGGTTAACCCATTTATCTCCAGGGCCCTTAGTTTTGGATATACGTGGGCGACTTGGGCACGCCCTTATGGAGGAGCCCAACCAGGAAGTTCAAAGTTGGTGACAAGATGGTGTGGTCTATAACCCGGCAAAGGGTTCTCATTAGCAGGAGATGTGTTCTTACAGTAGAACCAGGTCTTGATCCATCCTTTAGGGTGACTCCGCAGAGTAACTAGAGGGAATGGAACATCTCTACGCCTTTGTATTGAGACCCCGCCAAGTAAGTTCTAGGTTGGGGCCATCAGCGCACTCAGTTTGACGGTTGATGTAGAAAATTGGAAGATAGGAACGGTACGCTCGATTTGCAGATACACTTCACAGAGTTCTGGAAATTGGCACAGGTTGGATACAGAATTTGGGGCAAGATCTTGAGGATGAAGATTGAAGAAATTTAAGACGTCCCGGAAGAATTTTGACCCGGGTGGAGAGAAGCCTCTAAGGAGATGGTCTGTGAATACCATGACTTCCCCTTCACCAGGTTGGGGAACATCTTCCCCTTGAGGAGGAGCTTGATAACCCACAAGTATAGGGGATCAATTGTAGCCTCTTTCGATAAGTAAGAGTGTCGAACCCAACGAGGAGCTAAAGGTAGAACAAATATTCCCTCAAGTTCTATCGACCACCGATACAACTCTAAGCACGCTTAACGTTCGCTTTACCTAGAACAAGTATGAAACTAGAAGTACTTTGCAGGTGTTGTGGGATAAGTTCGCAAGAATATAAAGAGCACGTAAGTAAAAACTAGGGGCTGTTTAGATAAAGACACAACTAAGTTAGTTCTAGTAGAGAGCTTTTTGTCACGAGAAAGTTATTTGACCCTAGGCAATCGATAACTAGACCGGTAATCATTATTGCAATTTTATTTGACGGAGAGGCATAAGCTAACATACTTTCTCTTCTTGGATCATATGCACTTATGATTGTAACTCTAGCAAGCATCCCCAACTACTAAAGATCATTAAGGTAAAACACAACCATAGCATTATAAGGCATCAAGTCCTCTTTACTCCCATACACAAACAACCTACTTACTCGGGTCTGTGCTTATGTCACTCACGCCACCCACCATAAGCAAATCATGAATATATTGCAAACCCATCAACGGGGATCCCTCACGCTTGCGCGACACTGGGAGCACCATAGGACAACACCAATAATAAAACATGTAACTCAAACCAATCACGATCATCAATTAACCCATAGGACAAAATAGATCTACTCAAACATCATAGGATAGCCATATATCATTGGGAAATGATATATAGCGTTGAACACCTTGTTTAAGTAGAGATTACAGCGGGTAAAAGAGGGGTTACACCGCTGCATAGATGGGGGAAGAGTTGGTGATGACGGGGGTGAAGTTGTTGGTGTAGATCATTGTCGCGATGATGGCCCCGGCGACGTTCCGGTGCCACCGGGAGAGAGGGGGAGAGATGCCCCCTTCTTCTTCTTCTTCATTGACCTTCCCCCTAGATGGTAGAAGGGTTTCCCCTCTGGTCCTTGGCTTCCATGGCGGCGGAGGGGCGGGAGCCCCTCCGAGATTGGATCTCTCTCTCTGTTTCCTTCTGTTTTTGCGCTCCCTGATTCTCCCCTTTCACCGTTTCTTAAATTCCTGGAGATCCGTAACTCCGATTGGGCTGAAATGTTTACACGATTTTTATCCGGATATTGGCTTTCTTGCGGCAAAAGAAGGGCACCAACTGCCTTACGGAGTGGCCATGAGGGCCCAGGGCGCGAGCATCGTCTCGCGTTGATTCCGCTTCCCAAAATTCAATAAATTCCAAAAAAAACCTCCGTAAGTTTTTATCCCGTTTGGACTCCGTTTGATATGGATTTTCTGTGAAACAAAAAACATGCAACAAACAGGAACTGGGGCTGGGCACTGGATCAATATGTTGGTCCCAAAAATAGTATAAAAAATTACCAAAAGTATGTAAAAGTTGTAGAATATTGGCATGGAACAATAAAAAATTATAGATACGACGGAGACGTATCAGAGCTCGCCATCCATTCACCTCTTGAGGCGGCAGAAAACCCTGCTCTCTGTAATCATTGAGCACGAGTTGGGAAACATGGGAAGCTACCCAATTGCAAATTGTGGTTTTCTCCATGATGAGCCGCCTAAGTAAGGTTAAGAACTGCAGAAGTATGAATGGCGGGTTATTTATGAAACGATAAACTCGCCTGGTGAAATTATGTGATAAAAGGCAATGCACGGACAGCTATGATTAAAGATAAGTCGGCATTATTGATTATAATGGGTGAGTCGCCTAACAGGTAAGCCGGCTTAACCACAGAGCAATTTATAAAGCATGGCGGGCCACAATCATAGGGATGAGCCGGCAAACATAGAGGACGCCTTATTGTCAAATGGGGATCTATAGTTTACTGCTAAGTGTTGATAAACAAGTTTCTGTTGGGAGTGCCTACAATTATGGATCTACAAACAGTTCAAAAAAGAAAAATAATTGCTAAACCTAGGACGAAGCCCTGATAGCAGTGGTTATCTAACTTACGGATTCTTGAGGGGAGTTTTCTAGATGCAAAAATGGTGCCATCACTAGCTCCGCTATATTTCTATGAGAAAGTTCATCAAAAAATATATCTAGACTGGCAATGGTGATGAAGGAGCGGTGAACTCCGATGAACTACAAAGGAACAAGTGCGGATCTGAAGAAAAAAGGATAGTGTACATGACGGTTGCAGAGGGCAGTGGAGGTGCCTAATCGAACTCCGATGGAGACTGGGAAGCGCTGCACTCCTAGGCGGGTTGGCCGGCGGCGCATGAACTGAAGCAGCGGCGCCATAGAGAGCTCGGGCCTGAGGAAGAAGAAGAAGCGACGGGGGAGAGGTAAAAGTGAAAAGAGGGGGGCCGCGTATATTTATAAGGCGAAGAGCCGAAGAGATAAAATGATAGGTGCGGAGACCGAGGAGGCGCAATAACTTTTGGGGTAAGTGACGCCTCGATTCTCGGGTTGAGTGGATATGCATCAAGATTTGTTGTGATGTCATCATGGATTTCCTGGATTTCCAGCGGATGATGTCATTGATGAGAAGACAAGAAAAATAACAAGTCTAGGATCATGTGAGCGGAATTTTACGTCCTGGAGAGGATACACGTTTAACCAGAAGATAGCCGCCAGATAATAAGGTCGGAGATTGACATGAATAAAATTCAAATCAATCTGGGGGTTAATGTTTGGGATATGACCACACGATATAACCCGCCATATTGGGCCGGGTCATCCAGGTGGCGGCTGATGAATAAGACTCAAGATGGATCATGGTGCCCAGGTACAAGACCAGCAGGGCGGCTTACAGAATGGGCCGACTCAAGGCCTGGCATCTGAAGATGGCGGCTCATGGCCTAGAAGAATAAGTCGCCCGGAGTTTCCTTTCTTAGAGAACAAGGCAAGTTAGAAGCATACTAAGTCACATATCATGTTATGACTCGGACTCTTGTAAGCCAAGGGCCTCGACCTATATATAAAGGCGAGTACCTGAGGTAGGAAGACGAAGTTACAATCAATCAATAGCTAGGTCAAGCGAATCCTCTCCCTTGTAATTGATCTTCCAGCAATAAACAATAAGCAGGACGTAGGCTATTACCTCGATCGTGAGGGGTCGAACTTGGGTAAATATGTGTCTCTCGATTCCGATCAACCCCGACAAGCTAACCGTCTAGTTGCGATGGCCTCACGACTAAGTCATCACACTAGGACATCTGCCGTGACGAAACCATGATAGGGTTAGTCTGTTCAGTTACGATAGCCTGAGCGGAATGATTTCCCTATTTTAGAAAATATGGCAAAATGCATTTCATTAGAGATGGCTTTGCAGCAAATTGCATGAGTGAGCAATTCATATTTTTTTATCAAGTCATACAATTTTTTGGTTAGGATAGAGGAGTAAATGCATTGGTTGGTTGTTTTGAGTTGATAACAGAGACGGTATCATATCAATTGAGTGCCCAACAATGGACATCATATTTTTGTTCCGTGGTAATCCATGACATTCTACTGTATGTTACAATGTGACAATGGCTCAAAAGACATCGGATCTACCTTCTTGGCTTGGGGGCGTCACATGTGACGCACACCTCGCCCCCTTCATGACTGTGGTGGATCAACACGAACAATGGGGGAGGGGATCAGGGTGTAGCGTGGGTTGGTTGGCGGGAGGACTCCTCCTTAGCGGTCTGTGCAGAAATACGATGTGAATGAGAGAAGGCGCCATGGCGAAGATGAGGTGGGAATCATTTGGTTTTAAAGAAGAGGGCTCCACAAGAAATTTCCCGCTACGACGGGAAACCGAGCGGGAAGGGGAGGTTTAGTAGCAAAAGGAAAGGGTGAGTTGTGGAGTGGGTTTTCTATGTTGGGACCCCGTGTTAGTGATAACACGGCGAATAGTTTGGAAGAACATATTTCTCCCCTATATATAGGTTAGATTTGATGGAGTCCTGACTGTCCAGACGATTGGGTTTTGGGGAGCCTATTGGGTGCATGTTTGATGTCCGAACATAAACGGAGCGTATAGTGTTGAATAGTGTCATCTCATGGTACAGTCAATAAAGAACCGCGGCGCCACGACCCGGGGTGCCTGAATCCTAACTATGACGTTGTTTGCGTCGGTGCCAAGTGAAAGACTGTGGATCATGTGTTGGGTTCATGATTGGCGGCTAGCGGGTATGCTTTCCTCCTCCGACATCATCGTCGAGCGGGGGTGCCATATATGGAGTTCGATGGCGTGTTCGGGGTACTGTCTCGACTATATTTTGTCAACGACAATAACTTCGCATTCGGTAAGCTACTTTAGAGATCCGGAAAGTTGTGTATCAGCGGTGGAGCCGCGTCGAGCTAAGCGAACTCTTTGTCTTGATTGCAGTTTGCCTTTTTGTCTTGTCTTATGGGTTTTTGTGAGTTGTGTCTGATTGACGCTTTGTGCGAAGGTGTCAAAGTGGAAGATGTCTAAGCAGCTTGGGTGTGGGTTTGCGCGGAAGTAGGCGGGGCCGTTCGGGCCGGCCCACCTGTCGGCGCGGGCGTGGAGCTCCCGCTGACCAGGCGGGGGCGACCTCCACGGGTTCCTCCCGCACATGCATGCCGTTCGGTTCGTTCGTCTCGTCTTCTCTCCTGGTTTTTCCTTTTCCTTTCCCTTTCTCCAATCTCGTCGCGGCGTCTCCCGGCCGGCCGGGTCCTTCCTCCCTTCCCACGCGCGATCGATGATACAGTGATCCGCTGACTGGCTGATTGATGGCGGCGGCTACGACGAGGGTTCTCGGATCCAAATCGCCCGACCGCTTCCAGCTCCGGGACCCTAATTCCTGGTACCTCCTCCTCCTCCTCCTCGCCGCCTCACCTTGCCGATGGATTTCCCCTCCGCATCTCTCTCCCAACTTCTACTTATGTTGATCGATCGACCGATGTCGACATCAGCCTCTTTCGAATCACGTCTTCCTACGCATGCAGGACTGCGCTTTTCATTTTAGAAACTACAATCCAATGCTGCACTTAATTTGGTGAGAGGAATTTGTTCCTTCGCGGTAACAACTGCCCATGTCCGCCACCTGACTGAATCAAAGTAACGCGCAAATAAGGTTGTACTACGTACGTACAAGGTAGTGGCGAATGAGAGGAAGATCATTTTCGAGAGCCATTATTTGTCAGGAGAAACTTGCAGATTATTCAGGAGCGAAACAGTGCATAACCTTCAGTAGATACCTTTCCTGCACTTTTGCAATTGGAAACACAGCGCAAAACAGCAGCATTACAGAGTACTGCTATGTTGATCTTGGTTTACAAATCATCACAGTGCCTTCCTTGCCATTTTTGCAGGGTTTGCTTGAACGAGCTTGCGAGCGATGTGGTCGTCGAGGTCGGGGACATTTCCTTCCATCTACACAAGGTACGTACTTTGCTCTCTCTATCTCTGTCCTATATTACCTGAAGGAGAAACTTCTCTGTCCCGGTGATTCTGGAAACCAGTGTCAAATTGTCACATCATGCTCCAAGTTTGAAAATTCTACCCATCTACATGCAGTAATTATGATCCTCAACAAGGGAAACTTTTCTACTCACTACTGAAATTGGCCATCTCTCTCACTTACCTGTAGTAATTTGCTTGCTGCACTTGTAGTACATTGTTGGTTCTTTCATATTTACTGTACTGACAGCATGCAGCAAAGTAACTTCCCTCTGTATTTCCATCCAGTTCCCCTTAATCAACCGGAGCAGCACGCTGCAGAAGCTCATCGCCGAGTCCACCACCTCTTCCGACGACCAAGACGGAGGCAAGCCTTGCACCGTGCAGCTCGACGACCTACCGGGCGGCGCGGCGGCCTTCCGGCTCGTGGCCAAGTTCTGCTACGATGTCCAATTCGAGCTCAACGCGGCCAACGTCGTCCCGGTGCGCTGCGCGGCCGAGCGCCTGGGCATGGCCGGCGAGGGCAACCTCGCCGCCCACGCCGAGGCCTTCTTCGTCCGCGACGTGCTCGGCAGCTGGGACGCGGCCGTGCGCGCGCTGCAGGCGTGCGACGACGGCGACGATGGCGTGCGGCAGCTCGCCGAGGACCTCCTCCTCGCGCCCCGCTGCATCGAGTCGCTGGCGGCCAAGGCGTGCGCCGACCCGACGCTCTTCGGCTGGCCCATGGTCGAGAACTACACGGCGAGGTGCGTCGACGCGGCCGCGGCGCCCGTCATGTGGAACGGGATCAGCACCTACGGGAAGCCGCGGTCGCCGGGCGCCGGGTGGTGGTACAGGCAGGCGTCGTCGCTCCGGCTGCCCCTGTACAAGCGGCTCATCTCCGAGATGCGGTCCAGGGGCATGAGCCCCGAGGGCATCGCCGGCTCGCTCGCGCACTACGCCAGGCGGCACCTCTCCGGCCTCAACCGGCGCGACGTGGGCGGCGGCGGCGCCTCAGACACCACGTCGTCTGACGGCGTGGTCGGCGAGCAGCGGGTGCTGCTGGAGGAGATCGTGGCGCTGCTCCCCGCCGAGAAGGGCGTCACGACGACGAGGTTCCTGCTCGGCATGCTCCGCACGGCGACGGTCCTGCACGCCGGCGCGGCGTGCCGTGACGCGCTGGAGAGGCGGGCCGGCGAGCAGCTGGAGGAGGCGGCGCTGGAGGACCTCCTGATCCCCAACACCAGCTACTCCACGGACACGCTCTACGACGTGGACTGCATGCAGCGCATGCTGGAGCAGTTCCTGCTGTCCAACACGACGGCGTACGCCGACCACTTGCCGGAGATCACGGCGGACGAGGCCCCGCCCGGCGAGCTCATGCCGGCCAGCACCGTTGCCAAGCTCGTCGACGGGTACCTCGCCGAGGTCGGCACGGACGCCAACCTCAAGTGCTCCCAGTTCCAGCAAATCCTGGCGCTCGTCCCTGACTACGCCCGGTCCCTCGACGACGGCCTCTACCGCGCCATCGACATCTTCATCAAGGTAGGTAATGGCCGGTGGCGGCCATGAACAAATGATTGTTCTTGAGCTTGCGTTTGATACCTCTCTGTCATGGCAGGCGCACCCGTGGCTGACGGAGTCGGAGCGGGAGCAGCTGTGCCGGCTGATGAACTGCCAGAAGCTGTCGCTGGAGGCGTGCACGCACGCGGCGCAGAACGAGCGGCTGCCGCTGCGGGTGGTGGTGCAGGTGCTCTTCTTTGAGCAGCTGCGGCTGCGCACCACGGTGGCCAGCTGGTTCTTCGTCGGCGATAACAACGCCGCCGCCGCCGACCAGGGCTCCCCAAGGAGCTCCCGCCCGAGGAAGAGCCGGACCGGCGAGGTGGACTTCGGCACGGGGTCGGAGAACAACGACCACGAAGAGGTCGAGGTGTACACGCCCGGGAGCAGCAGCGAGCCGGCATCGGCGATGAGCGTGCCGGGGATCCAGCAGAGGGTGGTGGACCTGGAGGGGGAGTGCTCCAGCATGCGGCAGGAGATGCACCGGCTAGGGAAGCCCAAGGGAGCGCTGAGTAGGCTGTTCCGGAAGCTCGGGCTCAGCGGCGGTGGCAGGCCATCGTCGTCGCGGCAGCAGGGGCAGCTGCCGAGCTCCGGCGAGGAGAAGCGCAGCAGGTTCTTGGATTTGGGGTGTTAGTTTTGGAAGATGTAGCTCGGTCGCATGTGGTTTTCAGACTGTAGAATAGGTTAGCACACTGGTTCCATTTTTTCCCCGCTGAAATAAGAATTTTAGAGCGTATATACATTTTTTGAACAGCTGATTATTTCTTCAGGTATTGATTTAGGTGAAAGCAGATATACAAGTTTTCCTAGCATAATTTTGGCAAGAACTAGATACAGTCTGGAAGAAAGAATAGGAGCAGCTAGCTTTGATAATTCTCCTCAAGACAGGACTTTCAACACCTGGGTGCCCTACACCTTCTATGAACAGTAAATTAGTAAACAATTGAAAGTGAAATAAAATAAAAATCTAAAACTCTGGGGGACCAAAGATGATCAAACATTCGATGTTCTTGCAAAGTCTCAGCCACAAATAACATTCGAGGAGACCTCACCTAAAGAAATAACATCAGCGTTCAAAGTTTATGTGCACTTTTGAGCAGTGATTTTGTTTTCTTTGGTGGGGGCTCCTCGAATGTTATTTGTGGCAGAAACTTTGCAAGAACGTCAAAATTTTGATCATGCCTCCAAAGTTTCAGATTTTTTTATTTTGTTTTTAATTTTTTTTAATGTATTGTTCATGAGGGTGTAGTGGTACCCAGGGGCTGTCATACATTTTCCTCATCCTAAATAATCATATCGTTCTCCGAAGAACACTGTTAAATTTACAGGTTCCAAGTTGAGGAATTGCACGAAGAGTTAAAAGCATTCACGAACACCGAAAAGATCTGCTAATGTTCCATCTGAATCTAAAAAGGGAGTGATGGAAACTTCTGCTATTAACTTTCACCCTGCATTTTCTGTTGAAGCTTGCTCTTCATCCAAAGTGGCTGTTGATTTTGTGCCCCTTGTACAAAATGATCTACTCCCTGTTTTTGATGCTCCTTCATTGTGCTATATTCTGAAGCTGATTTTCTATCAGATGCTCCTACTGTGGAAACTTTTGACAGCAATCCTTACTGCAGAAAATTTACTGCTCCAACTTGCTGAAAATACTTGACGATTCCGTTAATTTCTTGCGAACAGCCCAAAAGAGATCAGTCATCCATTAGTAAAAGAACATCTTTTTAATGATCCCGTTGGAACCAAGGAGCATACTAGATGTCCCACAGGCACCCATCCAGTAAAGAGAGAGAGAGAGAGAGAGAGAGAGAGAGAGAGAGAGAGAGAGAGAGAGAGAGAGAGAGAGAGAGAGAGAGAGAGAGAGACTTTACTCTTGGAAGCTAATGTGAAAGTGATGAAAAGAAAGGAAGAACAGATAGAATAACACCTGAGTCGGGCCATGAAATGCAAACAGATCGATATACAAAGACTTCAACATTCTAACAAACCACTAAGAGTTAAATAGTCGGGTACACAGATAATTCAACAAACCACTAAGAGTTAAATAGTCGGTACACAAATATATCAACAACCCACCCAGAGTTAAATAGTTGGATAGCATAAGCTAGAGTCGAACACCTTACATGATACACAAATTCTTCAAGGCTCTACCGTTGGGCAATCCAGCAGGAGGTCCTGCTTCTCCTTGACAAGGAGGGACCAAGCAACAACGATCTTTACCTTGCTGTTACCAACTGAACATTCACTCTCACTGGTTTGGCAAAGCTTGGCAAGGAATTCAACCTTCGAATCTTGAGCAGCGTGACCAGACTCCAAGTAGGTCCGTATGACAACTACCAGTGTTCCTCGTTTTTGCACTGAGACAACACTCCTTGACAGATGAAGGTAACCATCTGATCCTACACGCACTTCTTCATCATCACCGCGACAATCCAGCAACACAATTTCATCTGCATCAGCCACAACTTCATCTGCAGCAGCAGATAAGGTGCAAGCAACTCGGCATCCATGTTCGAAAGGCCAATCCCCTTCAACAACGCATACACCCAAGACAGTGGCCTGAACCGCTTCAGAAAGCTGCTTAAGTTTTAGCTCCGCTACACACAAACTGTTCTCGAACATGAGAGAGGTACCTGTACCGTCATACCGCTTGCTAAGAGTGATCAATTCTTTGTCTTGGGACTCCTCTCCCTCTTCTATTTTCAGTTCAATTTCAAAGTCAACAGGGCCCAGAGCGACAATTGCACGAGATGGACCAGTCAAACATAAAGAAGAGCCCTGCAAGCATCATATCATTAACACTTTAATTGCGATGGTTTGGCGAAAAATGCTTACTTAATTGCAATAGACTACAAAAGCACGAAGAAGAAACAATGGAAAACGATGAGAAAATTGTATACAGTACATACATCTTCATTGAGTTCTTGAGAGTAACGACTTGACCGAGAGAAGACAATGTTACGGTTGCGATCCACCGTGTCTCGAGCAGCAACCACTCCGTACAGTTTGAGTGGCCAGTTCAATCCTCTTTTTAGTTCAAGAATTCTGATGGAGTAGATCTGCAAGGTGCTCCCAGTGACACCACAAGAGGATGGGATGGTATTGGGTGTGTAGACCGTAAAGTGCATAGGGCTCAATGTCGCTTCAGCAAAAAGTAAAGCCAAGTCTGTCAGAAATCTAATATGAACAACCTTTTTTTTTGAGAATGTATGAGCAACCAAATTAAGCAAATATATTCCTTTTACTTATACAGGGATAAAGGAAGCTAGTGATCAGCTACAATTTGATTCGAAATTTACAACCAATAACATGTATATATGCGTCCCAAGTTTAAGGCAGAAGTACAAGTAGAAAAACAGTACTACCCTGAACCATGAATTATAGAAGTGATCACTGTAAAAAAAAAAAAAAAGCTAAACGTCAAGTCATCCTTGTGAACATATACACTCAAATAAACTCTAGCCTGAACCATTAAGCAAAAAAGATAAATGCCCTGACAAATGTTACGTGTGATGTGTTGAGAATAATACCACGGAAAGCACATTTACTCAACACTCTAAATCATGTACAACTAGACAATAAAAATAGCTTACGAAGCAGAGTAATCCATATACAAGCACTAATGAATACCAAGCTACAATACAAGTCCTAAATGCTATAAGCCTATAACTGATGTTTCTCTAAACTAATAGAAAACTTCAGACATAAAAGGATCACTTTGCACTTAGAATTCGACCAAATTACAACTGCCTACACAATGTAATTCGTGAACATTTGAACTGTATATGAAAGTTCAGACAACACTGTAAGACCTTCAAGACTTGTTGAACCAAAAAGTAGGATGACAGCAGACTGAAACTACTTATCATTTGAACTGTAAGGAAGTTGTAAAAACTGAAACTCATATGCACTTGACTCAAGAAAGAAAAGCAAGTTATAGAAAGCACAAATTTAAGTGATATGCTAGAATTTCTAGACAAGCAGAGAGTCAAGATGCACGTTTTGCTTACTTATGTCTCGGAAGTCGCCGCATCTTACACTCTTGCTGCCCCATCCGGTTTCCCAACCGAACCGATAATCCGCGAATAATTCCCCGGTCGCCTCCATCCCCGTCTTGAGATACTCCATTGTGGCCTCCTCCTTCTTGTTCTCCTCCTCCTGGTCCTTCTCCCTCTTCTTCTTCTCCTCCTTCTCCTTCGCCTTCGCCTTCGCCCACCTCAACTCGTACTCCTTCACGTTTCCCATCTCCTTCAACTTCTCGTACCTATCCCTCTGCTTCTGCCTCTCCTCCCATTGCTTCCGATACGCCATGCTCTGCAGACGCAGCTCCTCCGCCATTTTCTTCTTTTTCTCCACCTCCTGCTCGTACTCCTCCACCTCCTCCCTGGTAACCGCTAACGCCAACTCGTTCTCGTAACTCAAGGGCTCGCTCAGGAACTTGTCGCAGAGATCCAAGAATGTGTTCCTCTGCTGCCGCCTGCTCATTACCGTCGGTGGTGTCATCGTACAGCTCCTTGCAGGCGTGCATTAATGCGGACGTCGAGTTAACGAGCTCATCGGCCATGTACGAGGAGAGGGCGGCACCATTATCGGGTTTGACCACAGCGTGCGCCATGGACAGCATCCGGTGACTCAGGTCCCCCGTGTCCTGCACGATAGAATCGAAGTACCTCCCGAGCTGTTCCGCTGTGGAGGCCGATTCCGCCTCCATCTCCTCGGCCTGGACCTGGACGGGCGCCGTGTGATCCGTTCCGGCGAGCCTCCGGACTAGGGTCTCTTCTCCTGGCCCTCGCCGCTTCCAGACGGAGACCCCGGGGGTGAGGGCAGCCAGCAGGTCCCTGCGCTCCCTGTGCAGGGACATGATCTCGTTTACCACGTTGAAGAGCTCAGATTGCTCCTCCTCGGAGACACCCGCCATCTCCTTCGCAGATGAGGGATGTCCAAATCCTCTCGCTCTCTGGTTTGTTTCGGGGATTCGGGCTTGCCGTCTGCGAGTACAATCGCCGCCGCCGCTGCCGCTGCCTGGTCCTACGGGGGATAGAGATCGAAGAATGAATGTGTTCTGCTCAGACTCCTCCTCACGCCCAGCACGCCACGAGCCCAGTAGGGCTGGCCCAAGAAACGCCGGGCCCAGTGGTGGCTATTCTCTGGAGGGCGCAGCGGTTGCGGGTCATCATCGTTTTCTTCATCGTCCTGTTCCTTCCTAAAGCTATTTACCCTAGCATTAGACTCACAAATGTATCGGGTGGTTGCTATATCTATATAGCGAGGCGAAAGCCTATTTCGAGGATTGATCGATCACGATAACAAATCAATCTCGTCGAAACCAACGCCTTCCGCCGGCACAAAAGAGGACCAGTCCCGCCGTGTCTTCGTGCCTGGTCCCGATCGAGATTAGCTGATGACGTCCCGATCCACTTCTGGCGGCTCTCAGAGGGGCCTGATCTCGTGCCTAAACAGCAGATGCTGCAGTGCCGGCGATGCGCCCCAAGAAGACTCGCAATAGGTCGTCCACAGCCTCATCGCCCGCTTCTACGAGGAGGCGTTCGACCGACTACCATGCGCGACCATGCCGGGCCTCGCCTGCTCCCTCGCCACCGGTGGCTTCTGCCTTGGCCTCCTTGACCCCGTCTCCAACATCATCCACGATGCCGTCTCCCTCCTTTGGGGGAGATGCGGCACGCAGATCGGGAGGAAGAGCCTCCCCCACCAAGAAGAGCTCGCGGGCGCGCGAGGGAGCTCTCCGTCGCCGCTGTCCGCCGGGAGGGCTTAGCCCGTCGGCATCCTCCAGTGGTGAGGAGGGGGGAGGAGGCGCGGGAAAGGGGCGACGATAGCGGCGGGCTGGGATTCCGCTCGTGTCGCTGAAGGAGCGACGCGGGCGTGGTTAGGTCATGGGAATTAGACCCTACGGCAGTTGTTACTTAACTGGCATCTTTTCATTCCATGATGCCCTGCTAGTCAATTTTCTTTTAAGATGATTTTTTTTTGCTTTTTTGATTTTGCAATGGGCTGAAAAAAATTATCGATTAACTTTTTTTTAACACGGTACAGACGCAAGCGCTTATATATACGCGCATACACTCACCCTATGAATGAGCCGGCATATCATCTTAAGATTTATGAAGCAACTGTAGGCGCCTCATAGTCGACGGGAACGTCTCCTTCCATTAAACGCGCATCATCGAAAAATGCGAGCACTGGGACTTGAACCCTGATGGACTTTGATTAACTTTTTTAGGGGTAATCAGCGATTAATTGATCGCTATTGAGGCTCAGAAAAATCATATATTTAAGTATCTGTATATCATATAACATGGTCGTCTCCGGTTGTAAGAAGTGTGTATTTTTCAGAATGGGTGGGCCCCGAGCGACAGTCACTGAGCAAAAACCGGGTGCAGAAGATTGAAGTTTCGAGGAAAAGCGAAAGAAGTATCGTGTGCGTTTCCGTGGAGGTACGTGTAGCTGTTGTATATCCTTTGCTAGTCAGTCCTTTTCGCGTACGGTCCAAGCTAAGCTCAGCTTCCAGCCGTGTTCTTCCTCTATCGGCCACGCATAGCCGCGAAAGCATTTAGCAACAACGTAGACATATACGATTATTCGAAGAAAAAAAAACGTAGATATAGTACGATGGTAGCAGCGCACGTATGTCTTCCTGACGTACCGAAATACCTCACGTTTGACCCATCTTCTGTCCCCATGACGCAAAAAATACTTACTACACCTACGGCTACGGGCTCCCCCCAACGTCGCCGGTTTGGATCAAAACATTCCAGTTAACTCTAGATTAAAGAAGTGCAAAAGAGGAAGGGAAACAGGCCACGCAACGGCGACGGAGACGGCCGGCTGATTTGAGGACGAAATCGAGCTGAAATTTCGACGGTGATGCCGTGGCGGCGAGTCGTACGCGGATGATATGCTTGAGCCGTACGCGGAGCGGGGGGCTACAGCTGAAAGACCTTGACCGGACGAATCGCACTCGCACAGCGACGGTGGATTCGAAGAAGCGCGATGCCGTTGGCCGGGATCGTGCCCTCCTCCGCCGCGGCTTTTCTCCTCCTATTCGTCCTCTTGGCCGAGGGGCAGCCGGCGGAAGGCCTCATGGCCAAGAACGGCAGCGAGGCCTTCTTGGCGCCAGAGCCAGAGGTGTGCTACTGCTACCGGAGGAGCGTCACCGACGGGGAAGCCAAGCTGACCAAGACGGTCGCCGTCGGCCCTATTGAGCTGGGCCTGGGCGCAGTGCCGACGTCAAAGACAACAGCAGTCCCGGCGGACACGCACGCGCCCGCACCTCCAGCGCTAGCCCCGCCTGCCGCTGAAACGGGCTTGAGCTGGCGAGCCAAGGCATGGTGCTGCTGGGTCCTCGCCGTGGCAACGGTGGTCGTCGTGTTCGTGGTGAGGTGAGTTCTCTTTACTTTCTCGCTCGCGCCTGCTTAATTAATTCTACCACCGCGCGCGGCGTGGGGGTGTATCTGTATTGTCTAGCAGAAACGAGCTCAAAATTTGCCCACTCTACTCACTCAGGCCTGAAACGTTCCTAGTATCACCGCGAATCGACGGCATGTTCATCACCGACGGCGAGGGAGATCCGCCGGTTGATGGCAACGAACATACCACCATGGGCATGGATACGGTGCCCGACATCCTCAAAGTCAGCGTCGACTCAAGCGAAACTAGGCGAGAACGTGGATCGAGTCCGATGCCCCGACCCCAGCCGCACGACCCCATGTTGATCGCCGATACCAATGGGGATTCGCTGGTGGACGGCCACCACGACGGCCGCGGCGAGCTCTTCTACTGCCCCATGTGCATGGAGGCGGCGCCCATCATCCTCAAATCCCGCTTCGACTCGTGCGACGACCACGCCTTCTGCTCGAGCTGTGTCGCCAAGTACGTCGCTGTGAAGCAGCGCCAGGACATCGCTCTTCCCGTCGAATGCCCCGACTGCGAGGACGACGCCTGCCGCGACCCCTTGTTGAACAGCGATGGCGAGGGCAATGGAGATTCACGGGCGGACGGCAACGGTAAGCGCTTCTACTGCGCCAAGTGCATGCATGTGGCGCCATGTGCATGTATACGGCCCAGCTTCACCTCGTGCGCCCACGACTTCTGCTCGAGCTGTGTTTCTCGTCAACTGCGAGGACGCCGCTGCCAAGCCGGAAAGCTTCCGCGGCATCACCCCACCGACACCGACCTCCTCCCCAAGGGCAATGGAGATTTGCCGGTCGACGTTGGCGGGGAGCTCTTCGACTGCGCCATCTGCATGGAGCTGGTGCCCGGCACCCTCAAGTTCAGCGTCAACTCGTGCGCCCACGCCTTCTGCTCGGGCTGCGTCGCCCAGTACATCGCCGCCAAGCTTGACGACAAGGTCGCTCGCATCGGATGCCCGCACCCAGGCTGTGAGGACGGTGCCGTCGAGCCGGAGAGCTGCCACGGCATCATCCCCACGGACCTCCTCGACAAGTGGGGCTTGCTGCTGTGCGAGCTCGCGGTAGGCGCCAAGAGGATGTACTGCCCGTACCGGGAATGCTCGGCGCTCCTGCTCGCCGACAGCGAGGCGGCGATCGCCGAGGCGGAGTGCCCGCACTGCCACCGGCTTTTCTGCGCCCGGTGCGCCGTGCCGTGGCACGGCGGCTTCGGGTGCGACGAGTTCCAGAAGCTCGGGCCGGAGGAGCGCGGCCGGGAGGACCTCTTGCTCCGGCGTCTCGTCGGCAAGGAGGGCTGGCAGCGGTGCCCCGAGTGCCAGATGTTCGTGGAGAAATCGGAAGGGTGCAACTACATCAAATGCAGGTACGACAAATCCATCATCCTACGTTCTCCTTATTGTAAATTACGATCTCATCATGCATGCATGCATGATTTGAGCTCATCCCCGGCTTGTTTTCTCCGGCCGATTGTAGGTGTGGATACAGCTTCTGCTACCGATGCGCATCCGAGTTGTCCGCGCAAAACCATTACTGCAACAAGTGCAAGCGCTAATAACGGTCTGGTTGGCTATGGAGGGACGCTTCTTACTACCAACTACCACATGAGTTCATCTCGGCCATGTTAATTTCCTCAAGCCTTCATCCAAAAAATGTTTCCTCGAGCGAACAATGGAAATCTAGTCAGGAAAAGAACCTTGATTAATTAGGTTGTACAGCTTTGTTTGGTTGATTCTCCACTTGTCGGTGTGGATTGGTGACAATAATATTCTTGCCACTTTCGATTTGTAATTAGGGTAGAGTCAACCATGTCTTTGAGCTAGCAATCGCCGTGCTTGTTTTATAATGTCCGGCTTGCAACGAACTATGCACACTACTACAAATTAAATTACTATTGATCACTCATCACTGACCGTGTCAGTGATGAGGGCAACATTCAGCTACTGATATGCCTCAAATATATCTATAATTTTTTAAGTATTCATGCTATATTCACAATTTATGCATGAGTGGCATAATTTCGTTGATTGTTATTGGACTAGCATATTAATCTAGTGCGTAGAGTCAGTTGTTGTTTTTGGACTTTTCGGGATATAAAATTTTTGAATCCAAAAAGAAAGAAAATAAAAATAGGACGCTAGTTTTCAAGTCAGAGGAGCCACTGGGTGAGAAGCTCAACTGGAGAGGGGGGGCACAACCTCCACCCGCCACCCTTGGCATGAGCTCGAGGCGTGGGCATCGCCTCCACCGCATTTTGAAGCCCTAGCTCCATATGTACTAAAAATAACCCAGCGTAATTCAACCCTAATTTGTTCGCCGCTTCCACTTCCCAATCTTGGTTTTGGCCGTGTTCCGGCACCATGTCATAGGGAAATTTTGATCTTCATTAACCTCTCCATCATCCCTTGCTGCTCCTATGATGATCCGGGAGTAGTTAACCCTCGAGGTTGAGGGTTTGTACCAGTAGCTATGTGTTCACTGGCGAGCTGAGTGTACTGCGGGGGGGGGGGGGGGGGGGAGCTCAACCTTGGACAATTCTATGAAGAAAATATTAAGTAGAGGGTTTAGCTGCAAGAAAATTAGTACTTTGCCCCCTCAAATGTTCACATTTTGTGTCCCCCCCCCCCCCCCCCCAAGGAATTCTGGTGTAGCTCCGCCACTGATGTGTTCTATCTCTCTCCTTTGATCATGTAAGTGTCTGATCTTGATTGCGGTCAGCTTTGTTAATGGAGTTAAACTATGTATGTATCCCCTCATATTATCTTTGTCGTGAATTGAATCTTGCTCATGCTATCTTTATGTTGGATTGAAACTTTGGGCAACCAATAAGATTATGATGCGGGTCTAGTACAATTTCCGGAGGTGCCTGTAGTGGCATTGGTGTGACTCTATGGATAACAATTAGAGCTAAAGGTGTATATTGCAAAAAAAATCACGAATCTTAGAGCAATCGACGGCCCATGTAGACAAGGGACGTCCAGTTAGGTGTGAAGTTGCATTTTCGGTTGATGTGGTTGAGGGAGTCCTGGATTAAGGGGTCCTCGGATGGCCAGGCTATGTAACTGTTGGGGAACGTAGTAATTTCAAAAAAAATCCTACGCACACACAGGATCATGGTGATGCATAGCAACGAGAGGGGAGAGTGTTGTCCACGTACCCTCGTAGACCAAAGCGAAAGCGTTAGCACAACACGGTTGATGTAGTCGTATGTCTTCACGATTCGACCGATCCAAGTACCGAACGTACGGCACCTCCGAGTTCAGCACACGTTCAGCTCCATGACGTCCCGCGAACTCCGATCCAGCAGAGCTTCACGGGAGAGTTCCGTCAGCACGACGGCGTGGTGACAGTGATGATGTTGCTACCGACGCAGGGCTTCGCCTAAGCACCGCTACGATATGACCGAGGTGGAATATGGTGGAGGGGGACACCACACACGGCTGGAAAAGATCAACAGATCAACTTGTGTGTTCTAGGGTGCCCCCCTGCCCCCGTATATAAAGGAGCAGGGGGGAGGCCGGCCGGCCCCTGTAGGGCACGCCAGGAGGAGGAGTCCTCCTCCTAGTAGGAGTAGGACTCCCCTTTCCTACTCCTACTAGGAGGAGGAAAGGAAGAAGGAGAAGGAGAAGGAAGGAGAGGGAGGAAAAGGAGGAAAGGGGGGCTGCCCCCCTAGTCCAATTCGGTTTGGGCTAGGGGGGCTGCGCGCCCTGCCTCCTCTCTTCCACCACTTGGCCCATGAGGCCTATTACTTCTTCCTCGTATTCCCGTAACTCCCCGGTACCCCCGAAAATACCCGAATCACTCAGAACCTTTCCGATGTCCGAATATAGTCGTCCAATATATCGATCTTTACGTCTCGACCATTTCGAGACTCCTCGTCATGTCCCCAATCTCATCCGGGACTCCGAACTACCTTCGGTACATCAAATCACATAAATTCATAATACTGATCGTCATCTAACTTTAAGCGTGCGGACCCTACGGGTTCGAGAACTATGTAGACATGACCGAGACACGTCTCCGGTCAATAACCAATAGCGGAACCTGGATGCTCATATTGGCTCCTGCATATTCTACGAAGATCTATATCGGTCAAACCGCATAACAACATACGTTGTTCCCTTTGTCATCGGTATGTTACTTGCCCGAGATTTGATCTTCGGTATCTCAATACCTAGTTCAATCTTGTTACCGGCAAGTCTCTTTACTCGTTCCGTAATACATCATCCCGCAACTAACTCATTAGTTACAATACTTGCAAGGCTTATAGTGATGTGTATTACCGAGTGGGCCCAGAGATACCTCTCCGACAATCGGAGTGACAAATCCCAATCTTGACGCCAACTCAACAAGTACCTTTGGAGACACCGGTAGAGCACCTTTATAATCACCCAGTTACGTTGTGACGTTTGGTAGCACACAAAGTGTTCCTCCGGTAAACGGGAGTTGCATAATCTCATAGTCATAGGAACATGTATTAGTCATGAAGAAAGCAATAGCAACATACTAAACGATCAAGTGCTAAGCTAACGGAATGGGTCAAGTCAATCACATCATTCTCCTAATGATGTGATCCCATTAATCAAATGACAACTCATGTCTATGGCTAGGAAACATAACCATCTTTGATCAACGAGCTAGTCAAGTAGAGGCATACTAGTGACACTCTGTTTGTCTATGTATTCACACACGTATCATGTTTCCGGTTAATACAATTCTAGCATGAATAATAAACATTTATCATGATATAAGGAAATAAATAATAACTTTTATTATTGCCTCTAGGGCATATTTCCTTCAGTCTCCCACTTGCACTAGAGTCATAATCTAGTTCACATCGCCATATGATTTAACATCAATGGTTCACATCTTTATGTGGTTAACACCCATAGTTCACATCAACATGTGACCAACACCCAAAGGGTTTACTAGAGTCAGTAATCTAGTTCACATCGCTGTGTGATTAACACCCAAAGAGTACTAAGGTGTGATCATGTTTTGCTTGTGAGATAATTTTAGTCAACGGTCTGTCACATTCAAATCCGTAAGTATTTTGCAAATTTATATGTTTACAATGCTCTGCAGGGAGCTACTCAAGCTAATAGCTCCCACTTTCAATATGTATCTAGATCGAGACTTAGAGTCATCCAGATCGGTGTCAAAGCTTGCATCGACGTAACCGTTTACGACGAACCTTTTGTCACCTCCATAATCGAGAAACATATCCTTATTCCACTAAGTATAATTTTGACCGCTGTTCAGTGATCTACTCCTAGATCACTATTGTACTCCCTTGTCAAACTTAGTGTAGGGCATACAATAGATCTGTTACACAGCATGGCATACTTTATAGAACCTATGGTTGAGGCATAGGGAATGACTTTCATTCTCTTTCTATCTTCTTCCATGGTCGGGCTTTGAGTTTTACTCAATTTCACACCTTGTAACATAGGCAAGAACTCTTTCTTTGACTGTTCCATTTTGAACTACTTCAAAATCCTGTCAAGGTATGTACTCATTGAAAAAACTTATCAAGCGTCTTGATCTATCTCTATAGATCTTGATGCTCAATATGTAAGCAGCTTCACCGAGGTCTTTCTTTGAAAAACTCCTTTCAAACACTCCTTTATGCTTTGCAAAATAATTCTACATTATTTCTGATCAACAATATGTCATTCACATATATATACTTATCAGAAATGTTGTAGTGCTCCCACTCACTTTCTTGTAAATACAGGCTTCACCGCAAGTCTGTATAAAACTATATGCTTTGATCAACTTATCAAAGCGTATATTCCAACTCCGAGATGCTTGCACCAGTCCATAGATGGATCGCTGGAGCTTGCATATTTTGTTAGCACCTTTAGGATTGACAAAACCTTCTGGTTGCATCATATACAACTCTTCTTTAATAAATCCATTAAGGAATGCAGTTTTGTTTATCCATTTGCCAGATTTCATAAAATGCGGCAATTGCTAACATGATTCGGACAGACTTAAGCATAGATACGAGTGAGAAACTCTCATCGTAGTCAACACCTTGAACTTGTCGAAAACCTTTTGCGACAATTCTAGCTTTGTAGATAGTAACACTACTATCAGCGTCCGTCTTCCTCTTGAAGATCCATTTAATCTCAATGGCTCGCCGATCATTGGGCAAGTCAATCAAAGTTCATACTTTGTTCTCATACATGGATCCCATCTCAGATTTCATGGCCTCAAGCCATTTTGCGGAATCTGGGCTCATCATCGCTTCCTCATAGTTCGTAGGTTCGTCATGGTCAAGTAACATGATCTCCAGAACAGGATTACCGTACCACTCTGGTGCGGATCTTACTCTGGTTGACCTACGAGGTTCGTAGTAACTTGATCTGAAGTTTCATGATCATCATCATTAGCTTCCTCACTAATTGGTGTAGGTGTCACAGGAACCGGTTTCTGTGATGAACTACTTTCCAATAAGGGAGCAGGTACAGTTACCTCATCAAGTTCTACTTTCCTCCCACTCACTTCTTTCGAGAGAAACTCCTTCTCTAGAAAGGATCCATTCTCAGCAACGACTATCTTGCCTTCGGATCTATGATAGAAGGTGTACCCAACATTTTCTTTTGGGTATCCTATGAAGACGCACTTCTCCGATTTGGGTTTAAGCTTATCAGGTTGAAACTTTTTCACATAAGCATTGCAACCTCAAACTTTAAGAAACGACAGCTTAGGTTTCTTGCCAAACCATAGTTCATACGGTGTCGTCTCAACGGATTTAGATGGTGCCCTGTTTAACGTGAATGTAGCTGTCTCTAATGCATAACCCCAAAACGATAGTGGTAGATCGGTAAGAGACATCATAGATCGCACCATATCTAATAAAGTACGGTTACGACGTTCGGACACACCATTACACTGTGGTGTTCCAGGTGGCGTGAGTAGTGAAACTATTTCACATTGTTTTAACTAAAGGCCAAACTCTTAACTCAAATATTTTACCTCTGCGATCATATCGTAGAAACTTTTATTTTTGTTACGATGATTCTCCACTTCACTCTGAAATTCTTTGAACTTTTCAAATGTTTCAGACTTGTGTTTCATCAAGTACATATACCCATATCTGCTCAAATTGTCTGTGAAGGTCAAAAAATAATGATACCCGCCGCGAGCCTCAATATTCATCGGACCACATACATCAGTATGTATGATTTCCAACAAATCTGTTGCTCGCTCCATTGTTCCGGAGAACGGAGTCTTAGTCATCTTGCCCATGAGGCATGGTTCGCAAGCATCAAGTGATTCCAAAAGTCCATTAGCATGGAGTTTCTTCATGCGCTTTACACCAATATGACCTAAACGGCAGTGCAACAAATAAGTTGCACTATCATTATTAACTTTGCATCTTTTGGCTTCAATATTATGAAAATGTGTATCACCACGATCGAGATCCAACAAACCATTTTCATTGGGTGTATGACTATAGAAGGTTTTATTCATGCAAACAAAACAACAATTATTCTCTAGCTTACATGAATAATCGTATTGCAATAAACATGATCCAATCATATTCATGTTCAATGCAAACACTAAATAACATTTATTTTAGGTTCAACACTAATCCCGAAAGTATAGGGAGTGTGCGATGATGATCATATCAATCTTGGAACCACTTCCAATACAAATTGTCACTTCACCCTTAACTAGTCTCTGTTCATTCTGCAACTCCCGTTTCAAGTTACTAATCTTTAGCAACTGAACTAGTATCAAATACTGAGGGGTTGCCATAAACACTAGTAAAGTACACATCAATAACATGTATATCCAATATACCTTTTGTTCACTTTGCCATCCTTCTTAGCCGCCAAGTATCTAGGGCAGTTCCACTTCCAGTGACCATTTCCTTTGCAGTAGAAGCACTCAGTTCCAGGCTTAGGTCCAGACTTGGGCTTTTTCACTTGAGCAGCAACTTGCTTGCCGTTCTTCTTGAAGTTCCATTTTCTTCCCTTTGTCCCTTTACTTGAAACTAGTGGTCTTGTTAACCATCAACACTTGATGCTCTTTCTTGATTTCTACCTTCGTTGATTTTAGCATCACGAAGAGCTCGGGAATTACTTTCGTCATCCCTTGCATATTATAGTTCATCACAAAGTTCTATTAAATTGGAGATAGTGACTAGAGAATTCTGTCAATTACTATCTTATCTGGAAGATTAACTCCCACTTGATTCAAGCAATTGTAGTACGCAGACAATCTGAGCACATGCTCATTGGTTGAGCTATTCTCCTCCATCTTGTAGGCAAAGTACTGTTAGAGGTCTCATACCTCTCGACACGGGCATGAGTATGAAATACCAACTTCAATTCTTGGAACATCTTATATGCTCCGTGGCGTTCAAAACATTTTTGAAGTCCCGGTTCTAAGCCATAAAGCATGGTGCACTTAACTATCAAGTAGTCATCATACCGAGCTTTTGTCAAAACATTCATAACGTCTGCATCTGCTCCTGCAATAGGTCTGTCACCTAGCGGTGCATCAAGGACATAATTATTCTGTGCAGCAATGAGGATAAACCTCAGATCACGGATCCAATCCGCATCATTGCTACTAACATCTTTCAACTTAGTTTTCTCTCAGAACATATAAAAATTAAACGGGGAGCAACATCGCGAGCTATTGATCTACAACATAGATATGCTAATACTACCAGGACTAAGTTCATGATAAATTTAAGTTCAATTAATCATATTACTTAAGAACTCCCACTTAGATAGACATCCCTCTAATCATCTAAGTGATCACGTGATCCATATCAACTAAACCATGTCCGATCATCACGTGAGATGGAGTAGTTTTCAATGGTGAACATCACTATGTTGATCATATCTACTATATGATTCAAGCTCGACCTTTTGGTCTCAGTGTTCCGAGGCCATATATGCATATGCTAGGCTCGTCAAGTTTAACCTGAGTATTCTGTGTGTGCAACTGTTTTGCACCCGTTGTATTTGAACGTAGAGCCTATCACACCCGATCATCATGTGGTGTCTCAGCACGAAGAACTTTCGCAATGGTGCATACTCAGGGAGAACACTTATACCATGAAATTTAGTGAGAGATCATCTTATAATGCTACCGTCAACCAAAGCAAGATAAGATGCATAAAAGATAAACATCACATGCAATCAATATAAGTGATATGACATGGCCATCATCATCTCGTGCTTGTGATCTCCATCTCCGAAGCACCGTCATGATCACCATCGTCACCGGCGCGACACCTTGATCTCCATCGTAGCATCGTTGTCGTCTCGCCAACTTATGCTTCTACGACTATCGCTACCGCTTAGTGATAAAGTAAAGCATTACAGGGCGATAGCATTGCATACAATAAAGCGACAACCATATAGCTCCTGCCAGTTGCCGATAACTCGGTTACAAAACATGATCATCTCATACAATTAAATATAGCATCATGTCTTGACCATATCACATCACAACATGCCCTGCAAAAACAAGTTAGACGTCCTCTACTTTGTTGTTGCAAGTTTTACGTGGCTGCTACGGGCTGAGCAAGAACCGTTCTTACCTACGCATCAAAACCACAACGATAGTTCGTCAAGTTAGTGATGTTTTAACCTTCTCAAGGACTAGACGTAGCCACACTCGGTTCAACTAAAGTTGGAGAAACTGACACCCGCCAGCCACCTGTGTGCAAAGCACGTCGGTAGAACCAGTCTCGCGTAAGCGTACGCGTAATGTCGGTCCGGGCCGCTCCATCCAACAATACCGCCGAACCAAAGTATGACATGCTGGTAAGCAGTATGACTTGTATCGCCCACAACTCACTTGTGTTCTACTCGTGCATATAACATCTACGCATAAAACCTGGCTCGGATGCCACTGTTGGGGAACGTAGTAATTTCAAAAAAATTCCTACGCACACACAGGATCATGGTGATGCATAGGAACGAGAGGGGAGAGTGTTGTCCACGTGCCCTCGTAGACCGAAAGCGGAAGCGTTAGCACAACGCGGTTGATGTAGTCGTACGTCTTCACGATCCGACCGATCCAAGTACCGAACATACGGCACCTCCGAGTTCAGCACACGTTCAGCTCGATGACGTCCCGCGAACTCCGATCCAGCAGAGCTTCACGGGAGAGTTCCATCAGCACGACGACGTGGTGACGGTGATGATGTTGCTACCGACGCAGGGCTTCGCCTAAGCACCGCTACGATATGACCGAGGTGGAATATGGTGGCGGGGGCACCGCACACGGCTGGAATAGATCAACAGATCAACTTGTGTGTTCTACGGTGCCCTCCTGCCCCCGTATATAAAGGAGCAAGGGGGAGGCCGGCCGGCCCCTGTAGGGCGCGCCAAGAGGAGGAGTCCTCCTCCTAGTAGGAGTAGGACTCCCCTTTCCTACTCCTACTAGGAGGAGGAAAGGAAGGAGGAGAAGGAGAAGGAAGGAGAGGGAGGAAAAGGAGGAAAGGGGGGCTGGCCCCCTAGTCCAATTTGGTTTGGGCTAGGGGGGCCGCGCGCCCTGCCTCCTCTCTTCCACCACTTGGCCCATGAGGCCCATTACTTCTTTCTCGTATTCCCGTAACTCCCCGGTACCCCCGAAAATACCCGAATCACTCAGAACCTTTCCGATGTCCGAATATAGTCGTCCAATATATCGATCTTTACGTCTCGACCATTTCGAGACTCCTCGTCATGTCCTCGATCTCATCCGGGACTCCGAACTACCTTAGGTACATCAAATCACATAAACTCATAATACTGATCGTCATCTAACTTTAAGCGTGCGGACCCTACGGGTTCGAGAACTATGTAGACATGACCGAGACACGTCTCCGGTCAATAACCAATAGCGGAACCTGGATGCTCATATTGGCTCCTGCATATTCTACGAAGATCTATATCGGTCAAACCGCATAACAACATACGTTGTTCCCTTTGTCATCGGTATGTTACTTGCCCGAGATTTGATCGTCGGTATCTCAATACCTAGTTCAATCTTGTTACCGGCAAGTCTCTTTACTCGTTCCGTAATACATCATCCCGCAACTAACTCATTAGTTACAATACTTGCAAGGCTTATAGTGATGTGTATTACCGAGTGGGCCCAGAGATACCTCTCCGACAATCGGAGTGACAAATCCCAATCTTGAACGCCAACTCAACAAGTACCTTTGGAGACACCGGTAGAGCACCTTTATAATCACCCAGTTACGTTGTGACGTTTGGTAGCACACAAAGTGTTCCTCCGGTAAACGGGAGTTGCATAATCTCATAGTCATAGGAACATGTATTAGTCATGAAGAAAGCAATAGCAACATACTAAACGATCAAGTGCTAAGCTAACGGAATGGGTCAAGTCAATCACATCATTCTCCTAATGATGTGATCCCATTAATCAAATGACAACTCATGTCTATGGCTAGGAAACATAACCATCTTTGATCAACGAGCTAGTCAAGTAGAGGCATACTAGTGACACTCTGTTTGTCTATGTATTCACACACGTATCATGTTTCCGGTTAATACAATTCTAGCATGAATAATAAACATTTATCATGATATAAGGAAATAAATAATAACTTTTATTATTGCCTCTAGGGCATATTTCCTTCAGTGACATGGGCCGGACTGATGAGCCGTGAAGATACAAGACAGAAGGCTTTCCCTCGTGTCCGGATGGGATTCTTGCTTGCGTGGATGGCAAGTTTGGCGCTCAGAGGTGTAGTTTCCTTCATCTGTAAACCGACTTTGTACAACCCTAGCCCCCCCCCCCCCCGGTGTCTATATAAACCGGAGGGGTTAGTCCATAGAGGTAATCACAAATCATACAGGCTAGACATCTAGGGTTTAGCCATTACGATCTCGAGGTAGATCAACTCTTGTAACCCCTATACTCATCAAAGTCAATCAAGTGGGAAGTAGGGTATTACCTCCATTAAGAGGGCCCGAACCTGGGTAAACATCGTGTCCCCTGTCTCCTGTTACCTTCGATCCTTAGACGCACAGTTCGGGACCCCCTACCCGAGATCTGCCTGTTTGGACACCGACATTAGTGCTTTCATTGAGAGTTCACTGTGTCGTCGACCGCAGGATCGATGGCTCGCCTTGTCATCAATGAAAACATCACCTCCGGAGGAGCCCTGGCTTCGAGCCAGATCCTCCAACTCGGCAGTTTTACCATGGGTGCCCGCTCGGCCTTTAAGCCAGAAACGGCCCCCCAAATCGCCAAACGTCATCTCCGCATCGGCCTCGAACACTCCGAGAAGATGGATCCGGCGGATGTCTCATCCTTGAACGAGCTGCTAGATCGCATCGCTGCCCTGGGGGTCGCCACAGACTATGGTCAGATTGGGCTTAAACCCGTTCAGAGGGAAGTCAATTCCCCGCCGATCACCCATCAGGTAGCGGTCGTGGAGGAACAAGCCGAGGCTACTTCTCCCCCTACGTTGGTAACAAGATATGTTCGGATTTCCGAGCCCTGCGAGCCGGATACCCGTCTTCAGGAAGAGACCGCCCGTCCTCCGAACACTGAATCAGGCGTCGTAAGCCACCAGGACCCTCCTGGTCCTGGCCTAGTGACCTCGGAGATTCTTCAAACTCCGGATCCAATAGCGGGTCGGGGTCGCACTTCGGTCATGTCACTTTCCCGTGTTCTTATTAGTGTCGCCTTGAGCAGAGGTCCAACCACCAGCCATTACTTTCATGTGCTTCCAGCCACTTCTCAGTGCCATTTGCCCACCCAAGCACAACGACCCAATGGCTGGCGATTTGAAGGAGGACATCACGAGGGGGGGATATTGGCATTGAAAAATCACTTCTCTTATTTAACAAGTGAAGCTATAATATTGACCCCGGGGCACGATCTACTACCAATGTTTTATTTACTACTCCCTTCGTTTTTATTTACTTCACGTATTAGCTTTGGTCAAAGTCAAGTTTTGTAAACTTTGACCAAATTTATAGCCAAAATTATTGGCATATACAATAATAAATCAATACCATTAGATTCATTGTTGAATGTACTTCCACATCATATAGATTTGTTATGGTAAATATTTATATTTTTTTCTATAAATTTGGGTCAAATTTTAGGAAGTTTGACTTTAGTCAGCTCTAATATGCGGAGTAAAAAAAAGGGAAGGAGTATGTAGTATTGACCAAATGGCCATGCAATCAGCCATACATGCACTCACTGGCATGCAGGCACACCCGCCCTGAGTGAGGAAGAGTGGACTCGGCAGTTCATGTCTGAGTGTACTCTACCTACGTCCTATTACAACACATGTTTCTTCACTATTCACGCTGCAATATATATAGTTGTCATATCTAGTGGCGCCTATACGGTCCTATCTTGATTCCATGTATCAACATGTATAATTCTTTCTGTATGTAGTTTAGTTTAAGGACTTGCCCGGCGAGCTCTTGGCTGCAACGCACAAAGAAAGCGAGATGCCCAGCTGTTGTGCGATGCGGCACGCAAGGCGTGACGTTTTGTGTCATGTAGCACGTCCTGAGAATCGGCAAGACGCATGTGATTATGAAGCCTGACCAACAGGATGAGTGCCTTGTTGGGCGGCGCGGTCAGTCTACAATGGAACATCCCGAAAGTCTCTTCTCTCTTCGAATTCTAGGGCTTAGCTTGTTATAGCATGTGCTGGCAGCGACGAGATCTCATCTACTTTGGAACAACAAATCGATCTTGTTGTGTAATAACTTTGTTCATTGTGAAGGAGCCATCCTATAAACGCGTGTAGTCCAAGTCCACCGAGAGCTTTCCAACTGACCAGAAATCATCTCGATCGAAACTCGTATGCTCAAGTAGTGAAGTTCTCCCTGAGACCAACTTTCAACCCGAGTTATCATGCATGCATTGCACCAACCACAATATGTCAAAATAAAGTGCACTGTTCATCATTTGATGGTGTTTCTCCAACAAAAGAATGCACCGATGTGCTGCCACACACACACACACACACACACACACACACACACACACAAAAGATGTGTCGTGTAGGCACCAAATAAAAAGAAATTGGGCGGGAAACTTTCGGGATGGAAAATTTTGACCGGGAAACAAAATTGGGTGGGAAAATTTCGGGCAGGAAAAGGGACGAGAAATTGGGCGGGAACATTTTGGGAGGGCAATTTCGGGTGGGAAATAAAATTGGCTCTTTTTACGGGACCTTTTTTGGATGGAAATTTTGGTCTAGAAGTCGAAGCCATCTAGTTGATTGCATGTTGGCTTGGATTAGTTCTTCGCTGCAGCGCAACTTTGGTGGTTGTGGCTACGTCGCTCTAGCAAATAACTATGCCTCGACTTCCCCCATCTTGGTGGTGGTCTACACGGCGCGTAGATAGGTCGGTGCCTTGTGTTCCTCGTTGGTCGCTCGGATCAAAGGGGCTAGGTTTCTAACAATGGGCCAACAGTAAGTGTCCTTTTTTAGGGCAACAACAGTTTATGAATAGACGCATGAGCTAGTCAATGATGCTCACCGGTTTTATTCAGTCATGTTTTTAGTACATGCATGAGCTATGAATAGACTACCAAATTTATATTATTTTGATATTGCATGTTAGATTAGTTCCAGTGGTAAGTTACTTAAGTATTGGTGTGGTGGTACATGTTGTTTATGTCGTTTTGTGAGGGAAATATCTATTTATACAGCGACGGGTATACCAAAACAATAATTTTCTTAATTCTTCTCCAGTGAAGCAAAGCGGGGTGAGCAGTGGGGTCAATAGGTGAAAAACAAGGGCGGAAAATATTAGTAGCATAAAACGCTAGAAAGAATTGAGCGGGACAAAATGTAGGGAAATTTTGGTGATAGAATAATGTTGGAGAGAAAATGGCGGAAAAGTTTGGTGGTAGAAAAATAGTGGGAGATATTGGGAAAAAATGCTGCGAGATATGGCTAGAAAAAGGTCGTATAATTGGGCAGGAGGGAGTGAAATGAAAGACAGTTTGTGGGGTCACAAAAGAAGAGATCATTTCATCCCTAGGTAGGGCACCATACTCTGATCGTCCCTAGTGAAAACGATAAGATGTTATTTAGGGTTTAATGCGTGATTATCAGAGTTAGTGCATTTGATTTTTTTCTTAACTTTCTTGATGGCCATGCCTGCTAATTTGTCTGAATTGTTAGATGTTAATATATGTATGTCTGTCGGGGAGAGGTTTGAGCTAAGGGGAACCCCCCAAAAAATCTGGGTTCTAACACTGGGGGGCCTTTTCGCTACCTAGCAACCTGACGGAGACCTTAGCGAGGCTGCGGGCTAGCGAGGACGACAGAGACGCACAGGGCACGACAGTGACACAGGGAGCTACCCAGGTTCGGGCCACGAAGCAGTGTAAAACCCTACTCCTGCTTGTGTGTGATTGCTTTGGGGATATTGCACTGGTGTACAATGTAGATGAGGGTGGAATCGATCAATCCCCCCCTAAGGTTGCAGCACTGCCTCTTATATAGCTGCCTTGGTCCTCTTCCCCGAAAATATTGGCGGGAAGGATTGCCACACAATGGCAATTCAAAGGGGGACAGACGCTCAGTCCTATCCTGACAAAAGTAGTCTTCGCCTGGAAAAGACCCCATCCATGACGCGCTGGTGGGCTCGCCGATGACATCTGCCCTAGTGCGCCGTGTCTTCGTGCTCTTCTCGCAACGAAGTGGAGGCTTTGGAACTTGCTTTGGGGAGAGCAGTCGACACTGCTCCTTTATCACCAAAGAGGAAACCTTCCCTGACCGCGCCTACTGGCATGGCCCCTGTTGTTGTCATCTTGCGCAGGCGCGTCACCCACGTGGTGGGCATGTAGCTACGTGACCCATGCCGCACAGCTTCCCCCCGCGGAGGGCCTCATGGGAGGCCGCCTCACAAGAGAGGCCTCGCGAGTCTGCCTGCCGCAGGAGACGGTCTTCAGTAGTGCTTGCTTCGCGGAGAGGGTCCTCGCGAGGCCTGGCCCTTGCGAAGCGTCTTACGTCGCGGCTCCCATGGCTGGGCCGCCTCTTGAGCTCTCCACCTAGTGTCGCTTCCTGGCCCGCTGGCAGATGGCTTGTGGTACTCTGGTTCCCACTGGGCCAACAATGTCCTATTAAGAAACTTGAGATTAAAATTATTTGTTATTGTCATGGTTGTTTAATTAGAATGAGTGATATTGCATGCTAAAATAATTAGGGATGTTCGTCACTCCCTCCGCCTGGATATAAGGTCATGTGCAATGGTCACGGAGAGGCGGGCCGGTGAGCAGCTAGAAGACGCGGCGCTGGAAGACCTGCTGATCCCTCCTTTGCCTACCGCGGTCGTGTGAATATAAAACGCGTCGAATCCCTCCTTTGCCTACCACGGTCATGTGCTCTGTTAGCATGGCATCGCTTTGGCAGTACTCCGTGGTGCCTCCAGCAGCCTCACCAAGATCCCACAAGCATGTTATGGTTCTCGGCGTCGTCATCGTGCAGCCATTCGTTGACATGGACCGGCATGAAGGTATTCACACCGACTTCAGGAAGCGGCATGGAGGTATTTGACGCCATTCTTTATAAATACGGCTACGACGAACTGAGAGTGGCATCATATTGGGGCAAGTGGCCTACAAAGATGAAAGATGGACTTCTAAAAAATTAGGTTGACCTTTCAACTAGAAACCATAATAAGAACAAAAGTAAAAAAACTGAAATTGTTGTTCTTCCACTATGTATATTGTTGGGCCCCACCACTGAGGCCAGCATTGCGGTCGGTGCTGGAGGTGGAGCACAACAGTTGGCTCGAAGCATGGAGCATGGTGGTCTGGAGGTCAAGCTTTTAGCTTTTCTCAAAGAAGAACAAAATACTTTGAAGCCATTGATTCTTTGACAAGTAGGATGGGGAGCAAAGGTAGACATTCATTAGGGCATCTTCAATACTGACCCTCAAATCGGACACCGCATTCATCCGCGGACCGGACAGGACCAGTCCGCGGACACCACGCGCCTTCATTAAACAAACATATGTTAAAGGAAGGGGGCGATGGCCAAATTCGCCGACGGTTGGTGACCTACCCTACGAGGACGGGGGTGTGGCCGGCCACTGGCTAGAGGGGTGCGGCGGACAGCGGACTCTTGTTTCGCCCACTTCAGTCTCTGCTTCTATTACGACCACAACTATTTATCTCATCCCCTTGCACTTGGTTAGGCACGGTGAGCACAGTTACTTGTCCATCTCGAAGAACATCTTAATTGTGTTGGTGGTCCAGTTTAAGACCGCTTGGTTCCAATGGTCCTGGCTGTTCCTTTCTAGTTCTTACTGAAATCTCTAAAAAAAAACTTGTATTTAGAAACGGAGGGAGTAGTTAGAAACTCGTAGCGTTTTGTATTTTTTTAACACAGTAAAAACGCAAACGCTCATATATAAGCATATACATCCATCCCTATAAACGCACACACGCACTTCATATCCCTATGAGCACCTTCGAGAGACCGAGCCAGCATATCATCTTAAAATTTTACGAAGTCACTGTAGACGCTTCGTAGTCGACGAGAACGTCTCCTGCCACTGAATGTGCATCGTTGAAAACCCTAAATAAATCCAGGATAAATGCGAACATCGTTGGCAAATGTCACCCCTAGCAAACGTTGTTGGTCACCGTCACTGTCATTTATGGCTTCTGTTTAAGGTAGAGGCATCATAATTAAACTAAACTTTGAAGAGCAAGTAGAAATGAAAAAATAACTTCAACCGTATTAGAATATATGTGATGCAGAGCACTGAATTAGAAACTCATGCGTTTAAAAAAATAATAAATTAATGGTAAAAACCTCGCTCAATCATGTTGCTCATACACCTGAACAATAGTTGCAACCGAGCCCTGTTTGCAGAGATAGTAAAGTGACGGACTGAGATGTAAGAGCACTCTGACTGATAAAATTGTTCCCCTCCCTGCAACCTTACCCTGTCATAGCAGCAGCTTAGACCACAAACATCGCATTTTCAGCAAAAAGAAAAGAAAAAAAGTTTGACATATCTATCCAAACTTGTCTGGCGACTGGAGTATCACAATACCAAGTGGCTACACGGCAAAATTTATTATCTCTGTTTACAAGGACCATGCATTTGCGACATGGTATAGAGAAACATGAGAGTATCGTAAAATCTGCAGCGCTGGCATGTAAATCTTGCCAAATAGAAGAAAGAACAAAAGCTCCATCAATGATCGAGATCACGTAAATGTGATCGAAGAAGCGTACGAGTGAAGCAGGGTGAGCGTCTGCTCTGCAATCGCGCGTTTCCTTGCCTGCTTCACCCACTCGGCAGCTGCTTCCTCCGCTGCGGTCCCCTGCAACCCTCCTGTCAGGGCTTCGGTTGCTGCAGTCAAATCTCCTCCTACAATCAAGTCTTCCACTCTGCTTATGAGAGACTCAACACCATCTCCAGATGGGTCCTCTTCGACCTGAAACCAGTTGCAACAGATTTTGAAGCATAATTTGTAATTTCAACAGTATCTCATCAGTGCAGGTATTTTTTATTAAGGACGGCCGAATTTACTAATAAGATGATCACTGATTGTAACCATGCCAAAAGGATCCATTGCTATAAGGAGTCCAAAGGATAACTAACCATGCTCTATCAAGCCTGGTGGAGAGAACCCAGGGGGTCAACTAGGACAACTATTACTCCCTCCGTTCCTAAATATAAGTCTTTTTAGAGATTTCAATACGAACTACATATGGATGTATATAGACATATTTTAGAGTGTACATTCACTCATTTTGCTCCGCATGTAGTCCATATTGAAATCTCTAGAAAGACATATTTAGAAACAGAGGGAGTACAAGTGAAAAATGTGGAGGCAATACAATGTCTGGACTTGAAATTAGATAATGCTTTGAATAAATAGTAGCATTAGCTCTTGATCAGAAGATTCAGATACAAAATTTTCAGGTTCCACAATATAGAATTCTTATTGACCAGTAGAAAGTTGCCTGTATCAACACACCTTGATGTTAGAAGCAACATGAGCGACAGCATGCGTAAGTATACCACCACCACCTGATGGTATAAGACCGAAATGTCTGATTGTTGCCTTCAAGGAATTAAACTGCAAAAAGAAATGATGGTAAGGGTAGCCAAACTAGTTTTTGCTCAATAAGTGTCATGACAACTGACAGTACATCATTGCATGATTAATAGATATGACTTTTACCAAGTATTCAGGTTCTCAAATGGGAATGAATATTGTTTTGGGCATCAAAAGTACTTGCAGATCATTATAGTTATTCTACATATAACTAGAAAAATAATGGTCAAAGGTATGGATGTGAAAGGTGTGTGTTGCAGGGTGTACCCCTATCTGAAACGACTTGTATGTGTTTACAAACAAAACAAGTAATTAACATCTGCAAGTAAATAGCGATCTCTAATATTCAAAATGATACAACAATCAGGAATGCATTACTATTACTTGAGTTTTCACACTGACTTCATATTAAACAACAGTACATTACATAAATAAAAAGCTGTAAGCAGATGTGAACATTTATTGCAGCACAAAACCTACCTTCTGTTTTAACTCCATCCGGGTATCTGATCCATACTTGAGAACATCTTCTGGAAGCGATGAAAGAGCCAATTCTAACAGTGAATCTTTATCAATACCTTCAAGAGATTTACGCAATTGATCGACCTCTGTCCGGATTGGCGAGCCGCTGGATAGAGCTTCTTCCAAAGCAAGAGTGCCCTGCAGAGAATTAAGAATTATGTCATTAGAAATCTGAAAGCAGAGGATTAGACAATAATAACTAAGCTTCCAGCCTTCCGAAGCGAGTACATGATGGGATCAAAGTGAAATACTTACTAGAGCAAGCTTATGAACAGAATGACTCTGCCGAGCTTCTTCAGATCGCGCATAGAATGCCATACACAAAGCATCTATCTGAAAATAAGCCCAAAAAGGCAGTAAACAAGTGCAAGCAAGCTGAAACTGTACACACTGCACAAATTGTCTAGCAATGGAAGATGTATACATGGAAGATAGAACAAACAGAGATCGCCTATTATTTTAAAAGAAGGAAAACAGTCCCTTCTTAGATAATGTTCTGCTTTGATTGCAATAAAATCCATCCAATTTCACTAGTCAACCAATTCGCTTGCTCCTTAGTTCATTGCAAGTGAGCATGTTCTAGTACCATGGTCTCTAAGAATTTTCTGGAGTGCACTTACTCAATTGAAATGTCTACATGATCTTAAGATAATCTGTACTTTTAATGAAAGCTGTAGGGGAGACTCCAGCAGTATATAGATATTACCATTTTTGTGCGACCACTAAAGCTTTCAAGGTAACCGCTCAATTCAGCAAATCATGGCTGCAAAACCGCATTTGAGAGACACGTGCTACTATCACACGCATCTCCTGAAGTATTGGTATAGGGTACTGGGGTTGCAGCCTCATAAGGCTGTTTACAACATTGCCTATCATCGTAAAAGAAAAGATGGTACAGGTTCATACATTGAGATCTGCTTCAGCAATCTGTTCGATCTGGGATGCTTTCTCCTTTGCAAGAGCTGCGGCCAGTTCGGCTTTTGCCAACTCTTGTACCTTCTCAACTTGTTGACTTGCTTCCTCATCCTATTATGTCAGTCATAGTACAGTTACATAAAGAATTGATGTAAGGAGGGTAGAAAAAACATGGCACGCCGAAGCACATCTGACAGACCTTCCGCTGCAGCTCATCCATCAGCTTTTGTTCAGTTTTTTCTTGAAGTTCTTTAACTGCAGCAGCAGCCTTCATTTTCTCTTTCTTCAGCTCCTGAAGTAACATCATGAAATTCAAAATGCCACAAAATTAAAGCAATCATCTGAAACTAAAACACATACAAAAGATACTATATACAAGTATAGTGCATACTAAAATAGACTGACAAGAGTGAAGAAAAGCATGCACATTGTGCAGATATAATTCTGATGTTTTGATTTTATTTAATCCATATTTCACAAACATTTGAGAAATATTGTTTAACTACTACTCCTTCAACGTCTACATGTACATCGACATGATATTTGTTGGGTGGAACACTCGAAATTTTAACAGTCTGTATACATAGAAATACCTGGATTGATCACGTTAATGCCATCTCAATGTATCAATGAAAAAGATTATCCAGATATTGTCGTTTTCATGAAATTTCCAATAATGCTATAATGCTACCAATTTTACATCTAGCAAATTGGCTCATCACTGAAGAAACATACTCCCTCTCTTCCAAAATACTTGACTTCCATTTGTCCAAAAATGGATGTACCTATATACTAAAACATGTCTAGATACATCTATATTTTGACAAATAGAAAGCATGTATTGTGGAACGGAGGGAGTACAAGCGTACACATGACTTGAGCATGCCTGACTCACCTTATCCAGAATTGCTGCCTCTTCAGCGTACATGAGCTCCCGGGCCCTAGTATCCTTCAGCTCCTTTTCGTATCTTTCCTGAAAAAACACAAAGCATACCCAAGAAAAAATTATTACTGTCAACTCTGTTACTCCGTCCATTCAGATATAAGATGTTACTTTGTTTGCCACAAGTGGATTGGGAATGGTATGAAACCAAGAGAACTAGAGGGAAGTAAACATGGTATTGATGTCTTGGGAATAAGAGAGGGATAAATTAATAGCAGTGTTTAGTTATAAATGTCGAATAAAGGGGGGAAATGAACTAGGGAAAAAGGAAGAAAATGTCATTAAATTTGCAAGCCTTGTAGTGTTGGAGAATAATATGCTCTTATTTTTTAATGGGGGAGTATATATGCTCGAAAGGTTCAATGACTATTGTCATTATCAATAAAAACATGAACTAATTTAGCAGCACTGCAGCTGCTATGGAACTGCTGGATATCCATGAGAACTGAAACAGCTCAACAGGAGGAAAACAATACTGTACAAAAAAATACATGAAGGCATGCTATGCTACTGCTAATACTCACTGAAAAAAATAGCGCGCTATAGCGTATTGAGAATTGCCTCGCTAAATATATGTCTCGCTAATAGCACGCTATAGCGCGATATAACACGCTAATAGCGTATTTTGAGGTCGGCGCTATTTTACTGTAGCGCACTATTTTTTTCATTGCTAATACTTGATGTGTACAAAGCAACGAACATGGCTAAGTAGAAACATCACGTGCAAATGGATAACAAACCTTCAACTTCCTTTTCTCTTCAGAATACGTGTAAGCATCTGTATCTGCCTGCTTTTTTTCAGCGGCATGAATAGCATCTATAATATCCAGCATAATTTTCCCATCATCGGAAGCTTTTACACCACCAACAATGCCATCACTTTTAGTCTCCTTAGCACTCTGTTTAACAACATAAATAGATAAAGTAAACATTGAAATATGAATATTAAGTGTCATCAACTTATTTCTAGCAGCCTCTCCATCAATAGGAAGTATTTCTTCCAATGTTGGTATTGTCCAATTTTTAAAGGTGGGAATACATACCACATCTTTAGGAATATCATGCTCCTCCTGTAGTAAATATGTCTCAGCAAGAGATTTCTGTTCACCTACATCAGCACCTAATGGATCCTACAGATAAGGATTTATCAATTAGACGATTCTACCAGCGTCCTTATTCAATATATACTTAGAAACAGCATCATGCAAAAATACAGACATAAAAAAAGTTTCGTCAGATTTTGCTACATGGAACAACTGGTGGTGTGTTACTAAAAAGTAACTTACAATCTAGCGGTTCTAAACTTCACAGTGATATAACTCAAAGTCAATATACTATCAACTCAAAATTGCTCAAGAGCGCCAGCTCTAAATGTCAAATTCCAATCGAATAAAAAATTCAGAAATCACAAACATAGATAGATGATAGTACTGTTAAACAACAAGCTGTGACAGCTGCATGACTAATCATGTTTTTTAAAACTAGATTACTGGAGGATTTCATTAAGATCTCCATTTTTAGATATTTCTTCTGCATAAATCATATGGCATAACCTCTACAGTGTATAATCTATAAAAAGTGAAAGCAACACACAACACAGTAATCCTTGTTAAGCCTATAGAATCCATCGAATTACCAATTTGGAATGAGACAATATAAGTACACATGCAAATGATGATAAATCGTTGGTTATATAACAAGTTCAGGACGAACTCAAACCTTTTGTACTTCAGCCGTTGTTGGGCTTGATTCTACTGGAGAAACTGTGCTACTTATCTTGTCAGCTTGTCCAAGAGGAACTTCACCTGCTGCCTTATTTACAACATTTGGCTTTATATCAACAGAGAGAGTATCTTGAGACGGCAGTTTAGTATCAGCACCATGCTCATCTTGAACTGGCAGTGTTCCCTGGGTTACGGTTTCTGTTTCTTTTTCTTCTGCAGGAGTAGGCTGCTCACCGGCAGTTGGAATCCCTTCAGCTGGAAGGCCCTTGGGTGTATCCTGAACAATGCCATTCTTTGGATCCAACATGGTTTGTTTCTGATCAACCTTTTGTTCAAAAGGGGACTTCAGATTTTCATACATCTTTGTGAGATTTTGCTCCCTGATGGTCGAAGGCAATTTTTCATCCATAAACTGAAGGTCTATGTAGCCAGCTTGATAAGCGGCCATACCAGCAGCACCAACAAGCAGAGTTCCAAGCAGAAGCTTTGGAACCTTGCTTCCAGACTTAGAAGGTTCTTCTTTAGGTCCAGGGACAGATTTCTGTGCTGAACCTTGTTGGGATGCTTTTGTTGAGTTTCTTCTTAGTTGACCAAATGTTGGACTCTGGACCTGATAAATAGGTTATTCTGTCACTCTTTTGCACTTCAGGACTATCAGCAATAGAAAGAGAAAAAAATGCAAGAATACTCCCAACTATTGTGCAAACTTCCAAAGCTAAGGAACGGAATGAGGAAAGGCGGTTGCAAAAGCATTACAAACCTAATAACATAAATTGTGTGCATTCATTGCACATAGAAAATCACAGCATTTATGTAAATATATGTGATGAGCACATAGAATAAAAAACCTAGACATGGCTTTTGACAGGTCCGATCAACTCGCAGTAGAAGTTTGTGCTTGCACTGACAATATTACTAATGAATAAGTAACAACGTAACATTACAAAATATCACAAGAAGGTGTGGTCCTATTTCCTTCTAGAAGCATTCATCAAGGGTTTGCGAGTAATCAGTGTTCCATATGAAAAATAAAACAAACCGCATATGTAGCAAAACAAGTAGAAAATACATGATTCATGTGAGCCCATTGTAATTGGATTCTTTCATTACCAACTAAGCTAATGTCAACTCATATTAAGTTCCAAACATTGCCACATGTACCACAGCATCATGCTCCAAACACAGACAGCCCTTAGGTAATCTCATCTCAAATCAGAGTAACACAAACGGGCTATGTTAACTAAAACAAATGACAGGACGAGCAGCATTCTCAAACTAATCATACATGAACAACCATAACACAGCCCCTCCACTGGCAGCTTAATCAACGAATCCACCAATCCCAGGTAAGCTCTCACAGGCAACCGAATTCCCAGCCCAACACGCGCCTGCCAGAGCAAGCAATTCGACCAACTGCAACCGCCGGAGACCGTCCTAATGGGGGGGATCGAGCCATGGGACATAACGGGGACGCTTAATTACCTCGCTGGAGATCGGCCTGGGGATCCTCCTGAGGGACCGCAGCGGGTACAGATCCCGCACGCACCTGCGAAGGCAGAGAGAGCCCGGCATTAGGCGTGGAAACCCTAATTCGGCGGGGCGGAAACCTAGGTCGGTGCCCGTACCGGCGCAACATGGCGGGCGATGCCGGGGGAGGCCTCCGCCTCTCGGTCTACTCGCGCCGGGGAGGGCGGAGGAGGCGAAGAGCGACGCGGCTCCGATCGTCCTGCGGGGTCACCGCCTTGCGCCGCGGGGGCGAGCCGGCGACGGCGGGGGGGAGGGGGAGCGGCGCGGGGAAGAACGGGGAAGACGGCCGTGTGACGCGGCCTGGTTATGTGCGGCTTCGGGAGAATACGAGACTGTTTTTCTGGTAAAAGGAATTGTTTTTCTTTTTCGAGCGAATGGTAAAAGGAATTTCTAGGAGTAGATGTAAAAGTCACCGGTAAACCTGAGGGAAGCCCGGGTAAAAGGCCCAGGGCCGAAAGCCCGGCATCCGGGCCCGACTCGTGCTTAGCTTTTGCGCCCAAAGCCTGGCCTAGAATCTCAGAAGAAACTCGAAACTTCCCTAAAAAAGAGAAAAAAACTAAAAAACTGGGACATCGGTATTTTAGGAAAGAAAAAACAGGTACCAAAATGTATTTAAATAATCCAAAAATGATTAAGTTTTTTTAGAATCTTCAAAAATGATTAAGTTAAATACTAAAAAAATACTATTCATGTTTTTTAGAGGCAAAAACTACTATTCATTTGTTTTGGGTCAGGTTCGGGGTTGGCATTTCGGACTGCTTTGTTAAGCCTGGCTTGGCCCGATCCGGAGTATGATCAGGTTTCTATTGCATAGTTTTAAATAATTGTTTTTAAGTGTTTTCTAGTAAATGGAGTAAAACATGATACTACACTCACTTTTATCTTAATGTGAGATATTATCATTCTAGAGGTTCACATGAGCGGAAAAAAAATCATTGTACTTGAGGTATATGAACTTGCCATGTTTATTCACTTTAGTCCATCAAATTTGTAAAATGCAATGTATAGTCCATGAACTTGGCTCATGGGTTAATTTTTATCTAGACCAAACTGGTTAGAAAGAGCTACATGGGCTGGACATTCGCTCCGATAACAAATCTCCCTCAAAAAAAACATAACACGTATACACATCTAATATATACATGTGTTCCACCACTTTGATGTTCACATAACACTACACATGAAATACAACAAAGTATAAACATATAACTTTGCGATGTATGGTGTTCAAAACATACAACAAAGTTTGAAATACAACAAAGTATGAACATATAACATGAAATACAACAATGTTTTTTTGTAGCCACCACGTGCGTGCATGGTGTTCAAAAAGTTGGAGAAGAAAAACTTTACCATCATGCATTGTAGGTTGAGGTTGAAGGGGCAACAAAAGTGAAACCTATTCATAGCCAAGACCGCCGCGCAAGCCACCGAGGAAGAAATCGAGGATCCAACCGACCCAACAAAGGAACCGCCCAAGAAGATTAGAAGAGGGTTCCGGGGAAAGAAGTGGGAGTAGGAGAGGGCAAAGCGAGAAGGTGTAGCTGCCAAGTTGACAGAGAAATTCGAGGACATCTTGTCGAAGAAGGAGGAGGCCCAAGCGGTCCGACATCAAGGAGGAAAAAAAGACAGAGAGGTTCAAACTGTTGATGGAGACAAGCGAGAAGAAACTAGCGCTCGAAGAGAATAGGACCTTGATCGAAGAGAAGAAGGCCATGCCCGAGAAGAAGAAGGCGTTGCTCGAAGACAAGAAGGTGCAGATGACAGCCGATGCGGAGGACACCAAGAAGTTGACCTTGAATTTGGATGTCGACACAACAATAATCGTGCAAGCCGTCCGCTACAATATGTTGGAGCGGCAGAAAGATGACTAGAGGCAGTAGACAAGGAGGAGATGGAGGCGGCAGAGGAGGAAGAAGCGGAGGCTGGCTACACCTTGAGTATGGAAGCTCGAACTGCTGATCCGGCAGGGAAAAAAATCTAATTTTTCCCACGGACTGACAGACTGATATGTTTTTGTGGTCGGCATGTAAAATCTACAGCATACTTGCCTCTTTTTTGGGCGTGATCGCGCATGTGATCCGCCACTGTTGTGATCCAACGCTCCTATGACCCGGCGAGCTTATGGATTGGACTCATTAAATTTTAAATTAGCCTTCACTGACGGACATATATAAGATAGTTGAATGGTCGGCTCCGGCATCAGTGTGGTCTCATGTCAGTCTGGTTCCATGTCCGCTGACGGATGCCCGAGTAAATGCCCTAACCATCCAAGTTTTACCATTCCAGAGTTGTCACGTCTCACAGAGTACAAGGCACACGAATACAAGGGCACTTGGATTTGGATATTTGCTTCAAGGATACACGTGGTGGTCGCTGTGCAAGGCAAGCCACTGTTGCGAGTTGCACCTACATTACTGTAAACAGTGTCATCCCCACCACGGCCGGGATCACGGGTGGTCCTTCAAGAAGCAAGGAGGAGCTCGTTAACCTGCGCCGGGAACTGCTCCTGCACGAAATGGCTGCCCTCCGGGACGAAGGCGACCTTGAGGTCAGGCGCGAAGCCGGCCATCATGCCGCCCATCACGGCGGCCTCGAACCCCGGCAGCTTCATCACGTAGTCGTTCTCCCCCATCACCATCAGCACCGGCACCTCGAACCTGGCGTCCAGCTGGGTCGCCATCTTGTCCAGGGACCCGTACGGCATGCGGATCGGGAACCCGAAGCCGGAGTTCTCGTAGAGCGCCGCGTACACGTCGAGGTCCTCCTCGGTGAACCACCCCGGCAGTGGCGCGGAGCCGTCGGCGAGGTCCATGGTCTCCTGGCCTTGTTCGGCGACCGGGACCTCGCTGCCGGAGAAGAGCACGTAGATGGTGCGCACCACGCGCCGGATGTCGTACCGCCCGAAGTCCGCCTCCGCCCGCCCCGGCTGGCGCCACCGCAGCGGGTAGAAGCCCTCCGGCATGGTGCCGGCGAAGTCGAAGGGGATCGGGCTGAAGGGGATGCCCAGGCACGCCACGCCGCGGGTGCGGCCCGGGTGCCGCAGCGTGAAGTCGTACGCCGGCATGGCGCCGAAGTCCTTGCCCACCAGGAACGCCTGCACGCACGCACGCACGCACGAAGGAAAGAAAACAAGGACGACGACGATCACTCGTGTACGCTTGGGAGTTGAGACTTGGGACCATGGTTTTCTTGGGTGGTGCTGCTTACCTTGGGGATGGAGAGGGCGTCGAGGATGGCGAGCACGTCGGCGACGAGGTCCTCCCAGGAGGGCTCCTCGTGCTCCGGCGGCTGGTCCGACAGGCCGTACCCGCGGCTGTCCGGCGCGATGGCGCGGTACCCTGCGGCGGCCACGGCCTGCATCTGGTGGCGCCACGAGTACCATATCTCCGGGAAGCCGTGCAAGAACACCACCGTCCCAAGCTCATCTGCATGCACAGATCCATTAGCTCCTCAGTTGCTCTGCTTACTCCATAGGATTTGGTGGGCTCGACGGCCATGGTCATGCCAACACTAGAAAAGTCACTGACCTTTTCCTACTTGAGCAACGTGTAGGCTGATGCCACGGACGGAGAGCTGTGTGTGCTCTATCTCTTGCGCCATTGCTGCTCCTTCAGACCTCCAAGGCTCCAAGTAGATGGTGTGATCGATGCTTCTCTTTTAGCTAAAATTTTTTAAATAATACATTTTTTTATTAAATTACAGAAATATTACGCTGAAAAAATAATTTTCAAAAATAATACACCGTCGGCCCGCTGCAGGCCGACTGAGCCTAGTCAGCCCACAGCAGGCCGACTGGTGGCCTATCTGCTTGTTGCTGGACGATTGGGCTGTCGGCCACCAGATCAAGTCCAGTCGGCCTGCAGTTGGCCGACAGGGTCCAGTCGGCCTACAGTTGGCCGATAGGCACTAATTGGCCTGCAGTGGGCCGACAAGGACTAATTGGCCTGCTGTGGGCCGACTGGTGCATGCCACCATTTTTTTCCCCGAACGATCCCCGGTTTTTTTTAAACTATGACGTATTCCGCACAACCCTTTCCCGCCATATGTTCCCGCAAACTCTTTCCCACCATATGTTCGCGCCAACTATTTCCCGCCACCCGTTTCCCGCCACCCATTTCCCGCCAACCCTTTCCCGCCATACCGCAGTCGTTCTTTCCCGCCATTTTCTCCTCTCTACCTATAAAATCCCCTTCAGACGGAGGTGGATAAGCATTCCAGTGTAGTGTAGTTGAGATGTCCCATTATCCTTTCGATCGTAGTTTTCACCCTAGGATGAGCAGGACTCTTCTGAGGCTAGCTACCAATTTCAGGATGGATAATAGGATAGTTCCATGGGACGAACTCACCGGTAGTGACACCATAATGAATGAGTTGGCTCACCAATTATGTAGGTCTGGGTGGCCTGAAAGGACCTATGAGGAGGTACGTAAAGAACTTCTTAGGTTGCATGACAGGTGGAAGAAGATAGTGGTGCCGAAGAGTGAAACTTTCAGAAGGACTGCAGCAAATAATCCATGTTTATGGACTGAGGAGAGCGAGGACGAAGATGATATCTTCATGCCGCCGCTTCCGGGTTCTGCATCGTCGAAGGGCAAGAATTCTTCATCATCGAAGGGCAAGGTTTCTGCATCGTCGAAGGGCAAGAGTTCTTCATCGTCGAAGGGCAAGAGTTCTGCATCGATCGAGGATGACGATGATGACTTCATGTAGTTTTTATGCTGTATGTTGTGAGTTCAGTTACGTACCATTTAATTTAGATGTAGTTCTATCTAGTTGTTTGTAATGTCTTGTTGTATGAGTATTATGTTCTATCTAAATATGATCTTGTAGTTCGGATAACAGAGTACTAAAATAGAGTAGGCATATGTCTCATACATAAGTACATAGTCATTTGTCGCATACATAGAATAGACATAAGTCTCACACAGAAATAGATGGTTATGTCTCTACTGACAGATAGAAGCGTCAGTGACGACGTCTGGCCTAGCGGGGAGGCGGATCTAGAAGCGGCGACCATCCCCACCTGTCGGGTGCCCTAATGTGACGAGGAGGAATCTCAGACTCTCCCTGGTCATGCTGTGTATCCTGTGTGGGGCCTCGGGATGTTGATCACTCCCCCACGTATCATGTGATGCCGACATAGACGCCTGATATCCGTAGGCTTCTACGCGATGGAACATTTCATCATGAAGATTGAGGTCGCGTCAATTAATATTGAAAACAATAAATATGAAGACACATACCTGCTGGCTGTGACGGCTGCTCTGGCTCAAACACGAAACTGGACGAGGGACCGTGCTGCTGTGGCCGTGGAGATAATGTTGGGTAACGTAGTAATTTCAAAAAAATTCCTACGCACACGCAAGATCATGGTGATGCATAGCAACGAGAGGGGAGAGTGTTGTCCACGTACCCTCGTAGACCGACAGCGGAAGCGTTATCACAACGCGGTTGATGTAGTCGTACGTCTTCATGATCCGACCGATCAAGTACCGAACGCACGGCACCTCCGAAGTTCTACACACGTTCAGCTCGATGACGTCCCTCGAACTCCGATCCAGCCGAGTGTTGAGGGAGAGTTTCGTCAGCACGACGGCGTGGTGACGATGATGATGTTCCACCGACGCAGGGCTTCGCTTAAGCTCCGCACACGGCTAAAATATCGTATATCAAGTAGTGTGTTCTTAGGTGCCCCCCTGCCCCCGTATATAAAGGAGTAAGGGAGGAGGAGGCCGGCCCTAGGAGGGGGCGCACCAAGTGTGGAGTCCTACTAGGACTCCCTAGTCCTAGTAGGATTCCACCTCCCATATGGAATAGGAAAAGAGGAAGGGAAAAAGAGAAGGAAGGAAGGGGGCGGCCCCCTTCCCTAGTCCAATTCGGACCAGACCAAGGGGAGGGGTGCGGCCACCCTTGAGGCCCTTTTCCTTCTTTCCCGTATGGCCCAATAAGGCCCAATACGTATTCCCGTAACTCTTCGGTACTCCGAAAAATACCCGAATCATTCGGAACTTTTCCGAAGTCCGAATATAGTCGTCCAATATATCGATCTGAAATTATATTTGTATTTTCGCTTCACTCTGAAATTATATGAACTTTTCAAATGTTTCAGACTTCTGTTTCATTAAGTAGATATACCCATATCTGCTCAAATCATCTGTGAAGATCAGAAAATAATGATACCTGCTACGAGCCTCAATATTCATCGGACCACATACATCTGTATGTATGATTTCCAACAAATCTGTTGCTCTCTCCATAGTTCCGGAGAACGGCGTTTTAGTCATCTTGCCCATGAGGCACGGTTCGCAAGCATCAAGTGATTCATAATCAAGTGCTTCCAAAATCCCATCAGTATGGAGTTTCTTCATGCGCTTTACACCAATATGACCTAAACGGCAGTGCCACAAATAAGTTGCACTATCATTATTAACTTTGCATCTTTTGGCTTCATTATTATGAATATGTGTATCACTACGATCGAGATCCAACAAACCATTTTCGTTGGTGTGTATGACCATAGAAGGTTTTTATTCATGTAAACAGAATAACAATTGTTCTCTAACTTAAATGAATAACCGTATTGCAATAAACATGATCAAATCATATTCATGCTCAACGCAAACACCAAATAACACTTATTTAGTTTCAACACTAATCCCGAAAGTATAGGGAGTGTGCGATGATGATCATATCAATCTTGGAACTACTTCCAACACACATCGTCACCTCGCCTTTTACTAGTCTCTGTTTATTTCGCAACTCCCGTTTTCGAGTTACTACTCTTTAGCAACTGAACCAGTATCAAATACTGAGGGGTTGCTATAAACACTAGTAAGTACACATCAATAACATGTATATCCAATATACCTTTGTTTACTTTGCCATCCTTCTTATCCACCAAATACTTGGGGCAGTTCCGCCTCCAGTGACCAGTTCCTTTGCAGTAGAAGCACTTAGTCTCAGGCTTAGGTACAGACTTGGGCTTCTTCACTTGAGTAGCAACTTGCTTGCCGTTCTTTTTGAAGTTCCCCTTCTTCCTTTTGCCCTTTTCTTGAAACTAGTGGTCTCGTCAACCATCAACACTTGAATTGGTCTCGTCAACCATCAACACTTGATGTTTTTCTTGATTTCTACCTTCGTCGATTTCAGCATCACGAAGAGCTCGGGAATTACTTTCGTCATCCCTTGCATATTATAGTTCATCACGAAGTTCTACTAACTTGGTGATGGTGACTAGAGAATTTTGTCAATCACTATTTTATTTGGAAGATTAGCTCCCACTTGATTCAAGCGATTGTAGTACCCAGACAATCTGAGCACATGCTCACTAGTTGAGCGATTCTCCTCCATCTTTTAGCTATAGAACTTGTTGGAGACTTCGTATCTCTCAACTCGGGTATTTGCTTGAAATATTAACTTCAACTCCTGGAACATCTTATATGGTCCATGACGTTCAAAACGTCTTTGAAGTCCCGATTCTAAGCCGTTAAGCATGGTGCACTAAACTATCAAGTAGTCATCATATTGAGCTAGCCAAACGTTCATAACGTCTGGATCTGCTCCTGCAATAGGTCTGTCACCTAGCGGTGCATAAAGGACATAATTTTTCTGTGCAGCAATGAGGATAATCCTCAGATCACGGATCCAATCCGCATCTTTGCTACTAACATCTTTCAACATAATTTTTCTCTAGGAACATATCAAAAATAAACACAGGGAAGCAACAACGTGAGCTATTGATCTACAACATAATATGCAAAATACTATCAAGACTAAGTTCATGATAAATTTAAGTTCAATTAATCATATTACTTAAGAACTCCCACTTAGATAGACATCCCTCTAATCATCTAAGTGATTACGTGATCCAAATCAACTAAACCATGTCCGATTAACACGTGAGATGGAGTAGTTTCAATGGTGAACATCACTATGTTGATCATATCTACTATATGATTCACGCTCGACCTTTCGGTCTCTGTGTTCCGAGGCCATATCTGTATATGCTAGGCTCGTCAAGTTTAACCTGAGTATTCCGCGTGTGCAACTGTTTTGCACCCGTTGTATTTGAACGTAGAGCCTATCACACCCGATTAACACGTGGTGTCTCAACACGAAGAACTTTTGCAACGGTGCATACTCAGGGAGAACACTTTTATCTTGAAATTTTAGTGAGAGATCATCTTATAATGGTACCGTCAATCAAAGCAAGATAAGATGCATAAAGGATTAACATCACATGCAATCAATATAAGTGATATGATATGGCCATCATCATCTTGTGCTTGTGATCTCCATCTCCGAAGCACCGTGCTTGTGATCTCCATCTCCGAAGCACCGTCATGATCACCATCGTCACCGGCTCGACACCTTGATCTCCATCGTAGTATCGTTGTCGTCTCGCCAACTTATTGCTTTTACGACTATCGCTTTCGCTTAGTGATAAAGTAAAACTATTACATGGCGATTGCATCTCATACAATAAAGCGACAACCATATGGCTCCTGCCAGTTGCCGATAACTCGGTTACAAAACATGATCATCTCATACAACACATTATATCACATCATGTCTTGACCATATCACATCACAACATGCCCTGCAAAAACAAGTTAGACGTCCTCTACTTTGTTGTTGCATGTTTTACGTGGCTGCTACGGGCTTAGCAAGAACCGTTCTTACCTACGCATCAAAACCACAACGATAGTTTGTCAAGTTGGTGCTGTTTTAACCTTCGCAAGGACCGGGCGTAGCCACACTCGGTTCAACTAAAGTGAGAGAGACAGACACCCGCCAGTCACCTTTAAGCAACGAGTGCTCCGAACGGTGAAACCAGTCTCGCGTAAGCGTACGCGTAATGTCGGTCCGGGCCGCTTCATCTCACTATACCGCTGAACCAAAGTATGACATGCTGTAAAGCAGTATGACTTATATCGCCCAAAACTCACTTGTGTTCTACTCGTGCATAGCATCAACGCATAAAACCAGGCTCGGATGCCACTGTTGGGTAACGTAGTAATTTCAAAAAAATTCCTACGCACACGCAAGATCATGGTGATGCATAGCAACGAGAGGGGAGAGTGTTGTCCACGTACCCTCGTAGACCGACAGCGGAAGCGTTATCACAACGCGGTTGATGTAGTCGTGCGCCTTCACGATCCGACCGATCAAGTACCGAACGCACGGCACCTCCGAAGTTCTACATACGTTCAGCTCGATGACATCCCTCGAACTCCGATCCAGCCGAGTGTTGAGGGAGAGTTTCGTCAGCACGACGGCGTGGTGACAATGATGATGTTCCACCGACGCAGGGCTTCGCCTAAGCTCCGCGACGGTATTATCGAGGTGTAATCTGGTGGAGGGGGGCACCGCACACGGCTAAAATATCGTATATCAAGTAGTGTGTTCTTAGGTGCCCCCCTGCCCCCGTATATAAAGGAGCAAGGGAGGAGGAGGCCGGCCCTAGGAGGGGGCGCACCAAGTGTGGAGTCCTACTAGGACTCCCTAGTCCTAGTAGGATTCCACCTCCCATATGGAATAGGAAAAGAGGAAGGGAAAAAGAGAAGGAAGGAAGGGGGCGCCCCCCTTCCCTAGTCCAATTCGGACCAGACCAAGGGGAGGGGTGCGGCCACCCTTGAGGCCCTTTTCCTTCTTTCCCGTATGGCCCAATAAGGCCCAATACGTATTCCCGTAACTCTCCGGTACTCCAAAAAACACCCGAATCACTCGGAACCTTTCCGAAGTCTGAATATAGTCGTCCAATATATCGATCTTTACGTCTCGACCATTTCGAGACTCCTCGTCATGTCCCCGATCTCATCCGGGACTCCGAACTCCTTCAGTACATCAACATACATAAACTCATAATAAAACTGTCATCGTAACTTTAAGCGTGCAGACCCTTTGGGTTCGAGAACTATGTAGACATGACCGAGACACCTCTCCGGTCAATAACCAATAGCGGGACCTGGATGCCCATATTGGCTCCCACATATTCTACGAAGATCTTTATCGGTCAGACCGCATAACAACATACGTTGTTCCCTTTGTCATCGGTATGTTACTTGCCCGAGATTCGATCGTCGGTATCTCGATACCTAGTTCAATCTCGTTACCGGCAAGTCTCTTTACTCGTTCCGTAATACATCATCCCGCAACTAACTCATTAGTCACAATGCTTGCAAGGCTTATAGTGATGTGCATTACCGAGTGGGCCCAGAGATACCTCTCCGACAATCGGAGTGACAAATCCTAATCTCGAAATACGCCAACCCAACAAGTACCTTTGGAGACACCTGTAGAGCACCTTTATAATCACCCATTTACGTTGTGACGTTTGGTAGCACACAAAGTGTTCCTCCGGTAAACGGGAGTTGCATAATCTCATAGTGATAGGAACATGTATAAGTCATGAAGAAAGCAATAGCAACATACTAAACGATCGGGTGCTAAGCTAACGGAATGGGTCAAGTCAATCACGTCATTATCCTAATGAGGTGATCCCGTTAATCAAATTACAACTCATGTCTATGGTTAGGAAACATAACCATCTTTAATTAACGAGCTAGTCAAGTAGAGGCATACTAGTGACACTCTGTTTGTCTATGTATTCACACATGTATTACGTTTCCGGTTAATACAATTCTAGCATGAATAATAAACATTTATCATGATATAAGGAAATATATAATACTTTATTATTGCCTCTAGGGCATATTTCCTTCAGATAACACGAAGCTCGACGAGGGACCGTGTTGCTGTGGCTGTGGAGAAAACACGAAGCTTGATGTGGGACCATAGTGCTGCGGGTGCCACGTAGAACTGCCAGGTTGGTCAGGACGGCGTGGCCTGGTTGTCGGCTGATGTGCTAGACGTGGACGTGGTTGATGTCGGTGCATGGAGTGATGCGGCTGCTGCTGCTGGTGCTGAACAACATCGGTTCTCCGGGTGCACGTGATAGCCTCATACACAGTCCGTATCTTATTCTGAATTCTTTCCAAGGAGGGCTGTAGCACTTGACGATGCTGAAGAAGAGGTCCAGATGATAGTGATCGTCCAAAGGTGGTCACGTCGTCGTAGAGTTCACGTGTCAAGGTAGCCTGCAAATTTCCATGACGATTAATAATGTCTGTCTCTTGCACGTCAAAGTATGTGACAACATTACGTAAAGAAAATATATCTTACCGCGTACTGCCTAGAGCCCGTAGTATCATAGCTCGGGTACATATCTAACGGAGTAGGATCCCGTATCTCCTCTGGGTGGGAGTACTCAACGATGCGTAACCGTGTTCCGGTCATGTAGCGCCGCAAATAGAGATTGAATTCATCGAGATCGAAATTGTGATTCTCGTGCCATAGATTTGTGTTTGCTGTCTCCCATTCTATAACATACGGCTCTAGTCTAACTAGCCAGTCAGCAGTTGTCCTGGTCATGCCCTTCCTTGTCGTCCTAAAATTGTGGTGTGTGTTCAACAATTACCTAAAGCTTCGAATGGAGTACTATGAAAGATAATGCAACATTGAAAAACTGGTTAATACCTGTGGATGTGTGCTGGCACCGGGTTCTCTATAGGGGGAGGTAGCTCCAAGTGCAGAAGACCAAATTGCCTCATAACCCTCTGTTGTGCCATCTCCTCGACGAAGACATCGAAGATGATCTTAGATTTTGTCATCTAGTAATCTCGGTCCCTTGTGCATAGCACAGACATACCACCAGGGTATCTCGCTTGTATGGCTGCTTCCGTGTAGGGCTGCCAGATGACCCCGGTGTACGCATCGAACTGCTCGTTCAATGCTGTGTATGCCTTCCTGGTCTGATCACTAGCAAAGCGTCTCTGCAGAGAAGAAAAGTTAGTAGCCGCTAGCATCGAACTATATCTTGTGCAGAAAAAAGTTGCATTAAACTACAACACGGTGCATGCCTCGCGACGTGTCCAACACAGACCGAAAGTAGGCATGTCGATGCCGTCAACATCAAACATGGCGTCTATAGGCTCATGAACACGTACATCTGGTCGCCCTATAGAGAACCTCTCCCACGACCACAGCTGTAGGAATAGAGGGCATCCAAGAAGGGATGGCTTTCTCGATGTAAGCTGGCAACCGTTGCACATACCTCGGTATGTAGCCGCTAAGACCGCCGAACCCCAACTCCTCTGTCTGATCTGATCCGCCGTCTGAGCGCTCGCTATCTCGAGTGCCATAGGGATGTAGAGCGCGCTAATAGTGGTGACATGGTTCTCCGTGAACATCACCTTGCCGAAAAGCCACATTAAGTAGGCCTCCAGGCTCCGAGTGATCTGTTCCGCAGTCAACAGCGCCCGGAAGTTCTGGATCTGCATTAAGCGAAGAGAAAGTTTTAGTAAGCCGCAATTATTTTCTATAAAACTGTATGCACGATAACTTGAAGATAATAGGTAGGGGAAATTACCCGGAAATTTAGCAACCACTCATACTTAGGTCTGTGATGCTCCCATACCGGATCCGGAGCATCCGGAAAAACACCATGAAAACGTTGTGTAAGAGCTCGCTCCCAACCAGCCGGTGCGTCCAACGGTCCTACGGCATGACCTGCCAACGGTAGTCCGAGCAAAAGTGACACATCCTCCAGAGTAGGAGCCATCTCTCCCCATCTGAAGTGAAACGTGTGGGTCTCTGGCCTCCAACGGTCCACTAAGCAGCTCAGCAAGGACCCATCGATGGCGAGGCGTTTCTCACCCGGGATAGACTCAACCAGACGCGCGAAAGGTAAAAGGCCGGCCCATTTCAACCTTCATCAGAGAACATTTCAGTTAGTGTCTCCCATTAATATGCATGTCAGTGTGCAAATTAATAAAGCACATACCGCTGAAGCCATCCTGAGTGTATCATCCAGTTTTCCTTAGGAGTGCGAGTGACCAGAGGCTCAAGCTTGCGCTCATACCATATCGCAGCATGTCCCCATTCAGCAACCACAATCCCGACATTCCTGCACATACAAAATTCAGAACATAGTGCCACACTTAATACAAATCTCCTCTCAAGTGCCGCATGCATACAAATTCAGAACATAGTGTCACACTTAATAAAAATTCAGAACATAGTATCACACTTATTACAAATTCAGAACATAGTGCCACACTTAATAAAAATTCAGAACATAGTGCCACACTTAATAGAAATTCAGAACATAGTGCCACACTTAATACAAATTCAGAACATAGTGCCACACCACACTTAATACAAATTCAGAACATACTACTGCTAGCTTAGCTTCTTCCTCTCGCCCTTACTCCTCTACTGCCTCTACCTCCCCTTCTTCCCCGGTTGCCTTGTCCACGCCCAGTGACGAAAGTGGGACAATTAGTGTCCCTATGGCCAAATTCATTGCATAGAATGCATTGCCTAGTCGGACCTCCTGCTTCAGATTCATCCATATCATTCCGGATGCGCTGACATTGCCGTCTGCCTCTACTTGTACGCATATGCTCTGGGTTTGGAATGTAACGCCTTTCGGCGGGGTTGACGCTGTTGAAATTACCCATTGATCGAAAACCCATCAGCTCACCTGTCCAGGTATTGAGGACAGACTCTTTCAGAAAAAATGGAGACACAAACGATATTGCGTCCATTTCAAGCTGCCCGCAAGCAGCAAGTACATGTGAGCAAGGTAGGTGAAGCAATTTCGGTTTATTGCATGTGCACTCACACGTTGGCCAGACTTCATTGCCAATTTTCACCTCATGCGTCCTCAACTCATTTGCACATCCGAATTTGTTGTTGGCTAAGCGGACCTCAAACCTTCTTTCTTGATTACCGATGGCGACTACAGTGTGTGACCTAGCTTTTTGCATCTTGTTGTCCATGTACTTCGTGACTCTTTCACAGTACCATGTATTTGGGTTTCAAGATATGCTGCTCTGCTTTTTGACGTCTATCTCTGAAATACTTGACGGTGCCATAGAAAATACCCTCAACGATGGCTGTAAGTGGCAATGCCCGGTTTCCTCCGAGGACAAAGTTGTATGTTTCCGCGAGGTTCGTTGTCATGACATCGTACCTTGCTCCATGTGTGTCATGTAGCAAAAGACCACCTCTCCAGACTCTATCCACTGCTCGAAGGTTTTAATCGACCTCCCGAGCCTTCTCCTAGTACCAGGTGGGTCAAAGCCTGGCAGGTCACATAGCCCAACAGGCTCCTCCTCCACGGCCGCTGTTCCTGTTGCCAACTGTGCAGCTACTGCTTCAACATGTGCCCTCACCGCTGCATCTCTTGCAGCTTTCCTGTCCCTCACGTGTCTCTCTGTGCACACATTAAGTCTGTCGCGTATCAGATTGTACTTCCATAACTGGTTCTGCTTGCAGAGTTTTTTGAACAGATTCATCAGGTTCTTATTTCTAAACTGCGAGAAGAAATTAGCCCCCAGATGGCGCATGCACCAACGGCTCCGCAAGTCCTGCCATGGAACTTGTTCCTCAGGGCCTGGGTTTGTCAGTGTCCTTATCGCACTGAGTATACCTACATGCCTGTCATGAAGGATGCACACATTGGGCTTCTCCTTCACAACTAATATTTTCAACTGCCTGAAGAACCATGTCCAACTTTCAATGTTCTCACTCTCCACAAAAGCAAATGCCAGTGGGACGACTTGATTTTGGCCGTCTTGACCTATGGCTGTCAGGATCTGACCCTTGTACTTGCCTGTGAGAAAAGTACCGTCAACACATATCACCGGTCGGCAATGCTTGAAAGCTTCGATGCATACACCGAAAGAGAAGAAGAGAGGATGCAACACCCTCACAGTTGGGAACTCTGGCATGAACATGTCTTGGATATCGATATAGGTGCCTGGATTCCGCTGCTGCAGGGTGTGGAGGAGGTGGACAACAGAGTCATATGCATCAAAATAAGAACCAAATCTCATCTCAAGCGGCGCATGCTTAGCCCTCCAAGCCTTGCCATAAGAAATTTTGTACTTGAACCTGGCGAAGACTTTTGTCTGGACTGCCTTCACTTCCATAGCTTTGCCCTACACTATCTCATCGTAAAACAATCGAGCAATAAGCGTGGATGAAAGGTTGGCATGATCTTGAGGGATGCAGGGAATAAGACAAGTGTGATTAACTAAGTCACTTATCACCCAACTTGTGGCATACTTAGGGAGAAAGCCGTGCACCCTGGCGGGACAATCTGCGTTCTTGCATACCATTGTCAGGAATTTCTGACTGGACACCTGAGCTGTGAAAACCCTTTGCGTGGACATTGCCCAATTAATTATTGCATCCTTCAGGGCTTGCTTGTTCGGATACATAGCACCCGTCGCAATATTGTTCTGGTGATATTGCCAGGCTGAATCATGTCCATCATTCACGGTCATTGCAGATGAGAAGTCATGATTCCACGATGCAGGATTCGGGACCTCCTCTGCATTTTCTTCTTCATCTGACTCGTCAGAATCATCGGCATGACCCCTTTCAACATCAGTGTCTTCTTCTTCCATCTGGTTCTGCATGTGCCCATCTACCTCGTCAGCGTCCACCTCGCCATTGTAATCACCATCGGCATTTCCTCCTTCTACCTGACTACTCTGCCCTGATTCATAACCATAAGCATTTCCTCCTTCTACCTGACTGCTCTGTCCTTGTTCGTAACCATAAGCATTTCCTCCTTCTACCTGACTGCTCTGTCCTTCGTAGCCACCCTCGCCTTCATGTGCAGTGACCTCCTTCACGACGGGAAGCACTAAAGCAACAGGATTGCATCCCCTTCGTTCACAACCTTGTAACCACCACACCCAATCGGAGTCTCCCTCTATTGGCCTCAAATAAAAGTAAATTATTGAACTTGACCGTGTCCACAATGCATGAACACCGACGGTGTGTGTTTCAGTATCAAGACCTAAACTTGCCGCAATCCATTCTTTCAACTGACTGACAGACCATGTTTGTGGTGCGCTCATTGGCACCTCTATGTGAGTAAATTCACTCAGATCTGCTCCCATCTCAGTTGTTTGGACAGTACCAGGACCGTAGTAAAATCTGAACTTCACTACATCGGACATCTCGACTCACCTATTTTTTTTCAACAACGAAATACAAGTATTAAGCAACAACTTAATATCCCCACTAACAAATATTAGACATGTCTATATATTACCTAGCTATATATTACAGAATATTAACGGAGCAACTAATACAATTCACACACCTACAAGTATATTACGAATATTTGCCGTAGCAACTACAAATATTGACAGATTAATATATTTGACTGGACTGCCTATATTACGGACCTTTTTTCGGAACTACTACAAATACTGACACTCCTAAATACTTGACATCCACATATAGTACGGAATATTACCGGAGCAACTACACATTTTTACACAACTAATTAGTTGACATCTAAATATATTTACGTATACTACCGGGGCAAATAACAATAATCGCACACCTAATTTATTTCACATCGAAACATATTAATAAATACTACCGGAGCACCTACAAAAAATAAATTGTTTGCTGAAATATACCCTTGAAGCGTGCGTGCGAACGAAGAACGACGAACGGCGGCCACCAAACTGCCGGTGCTCCGTCTCCAACGAAGAACGACGAACGACAGCTTCACCTCCACCACACTGCCCCAACTTCACCACCACCACACTGCCCCAACTTCACCACCACCACCTCCACCAAAATGCTCACCACGACCACCACGAGCTACCCCATTAGTAGATCGAGACCTCTTTTGGTTGCCCTAACTGAGTTGAATCCATTCACGGTGCCAAAATCACGAAAAACTTGCTCATTTAGGTGTATAAATTGGTGGCATTTTTGTATAGAGAGGAGAAGGTAAGAACAAAAGAAGAACAGAAGAAGAAGGGAGGAAGGGGAGGATAAGGCCGCAGGGAGCCAGCCAGCCGCGCGCGAGGTGGGGCCTCACCCTGTCGGCCAGCAGCTGGCCGATCGGCCCGCGGTAGGCCGACAGGGGCACACCCGGCCGACAGCTCCCTCCCTCCCCCTCGCGACGTGGCCAGCCCAATCCGAGGCCGACGCATGCCAGGCGGGCCAGCAGTCGGCCAGCAGCAAGCCGATCGGCCTGCTGTTGGCCGATTAGGTCCAGTCGGCCCGCTGCGGGCCGACGGTGTATTATTTGTGAAAAATATTTTTTCGACGTAATATTTGTGTAATTTAATAAAAAATGTATTATTTTTAAAAAATTAGTATGCACGTAGAAAGAAAGAATATTCTCCTCCCTTGATATTACCCTTTTTGGCTTTAGCTCTTTGGCTTTTTTTCTCGAGGCCGGCCAGGATGAACATAGTAATGTAGCATAACCTGCATCGATGGAATCTACAAACGAGCGTAGCCACAGATACCCGAATGATTATTTACAATTTGTTTATAGCTATATGAGGCATCTTATGTCCACCCCTATTTTTCTAATGCTCCATCTCATCCCCCAGCCTTCAATTTCTTATCTTTTGAGGGTTGAACTTTTGTCGTCTAGGCCATCTCCAAACTTAATCCCCCAAATAAACTTGACCCCACATGAAAGCTTCTCTTCTCTTCTTCCTTCTTCTACACGGTCAACGATGACTTTCAGCTTAGAGATGGATGCCTTCTGGCAGGAGGTAGAAGGGTGGGCTTTTTCGATAAATGATGGATTTTATTGACTCAATATGAAGTATCAAAAGGATACAAACACAATGAGCACACACCCTCAATTAATTAGAGCCCTTCACTTAAGGGTTTTTCCCTCTACGTGCCATGTTTCTTTAGACCGAAGATGTTAGTTTATTAACTTTAAATGAAGACTTAGAACGGATCAAAGACGGAATTAACAAAAAAGACTAGCAAAGAACATTAATGAACTTAAAAGTTACGTTAGAACACTCTAATTTCGTCATCTCTAGCTCCACCAATCACATCCTGATGTTCTTCTTTGCACTCGGAAAACAAATCACATAAGACCATACACGTACGAGATTAACCAACTTCGAAGGTTTTGAATAGCCACATCAACCGCCCACCATCAGTGGTGAGAATCTTAAACCATTGAATGCATCGTACCTAAAGACACGTCCTCACAAGGCAGGTTCTCAAACCAACACTTCATTGCCGAATTGTTGAAAGAAAAGACCATGATCACACTATGACGAAATGATTTTTTTTAAATACCACTAGCTCACCGATGTTGGTCGCGAAAGCTAGACACGCCAGGATGAGGATGGAGTTTGCAAACGATAATTAGTTATTCCACACTATGTCGCCCCCACCTTGGCTACCCCACCGCCAAGGATGCACAAAATTAACATAGAAAGTTTTAATCTACATAGGGTCCGGATCCCCGGTCTCAATGGCAAGAAGTCTGTCGGGGAGGAGAACCAACGTAGTGGGGCGATGGAGATCATTGGTGGCTAGGGTTTGTAACACGTGGCATGCTTTAGATACAAGTGAGTTGGAGTATGACTGTATGAGAGTACCAAATTGCCTCATTTGTAATTCTAAATGCATCTCTCCTATTTAAAAAGAACGTAAGGCTCTGTAGTCCCTCCTATTTTGTTCAATCTTACCTACGTTTGCTCTCTCACCTCCTTCTCTTCCTGTTTGATTTTTCCTCTCCCATATATGATTTTCCATCGGGTTTTCTTGACAGACGCCTCAACTGCCCCACCTCTTATTTACTTACCAAATAAACTTTTGTCTTCTGTTATAATCATATTTCTTTTGCATAATCAAACCATTAGGTAAACCTGTCTCCGATCACATCCCTTGTGTGGTCACCATCGAAACTAATATACCAAAATCCAAATTATTTCGCTTTGAATCCTTTTGGGTTCAACACCCGGGCTTCATGAATGTTGTCGAGACCTCCTGGTCCAAACCAGTTCATTCCACCAACTATGCAGTTGTTCTATGCAAAAAATTCAAAACCCTACGTAGGAATCTCAAACATTGGAGTAAGGGTATATCAAAACTTTCAGTGGCCATTGAGAACTCCAATAAAGCCCTCTGTGAGCTAGATGAGCTTGAAAATAAACGCGTCCTCACTGTACCTGAAACAAATTTCCGTCGCATACTCAAAGCTCACATTTTGAGATTACTACGGTACCAACAACTCTACTGGAAAAAGAGATGTACAATTCGTTGGGTTCAATTTGGAGATGAACCTTCAAAATTCTTTCAATCCATGGCCTCGGAAAGATACAGAAAGAATAATATCGCTTCTTTGACGACCAGTGATGGCTTGACTATTGAGGATCACGCCGGAAAGGAGTCAATCATCTACCAAGCATTCAAGGAAAGGATGGGATCTTCACAACCATGTAACATGAAGTTTGACCTTGCTAGGATAATCAAAAAATGTGAAGGACTTGATGAGCTAACTCTTCCTTTCACTCATGATGAGATTGACAAAGTTATTCGAGAGATGCCTGCAGATAAGGCTCCGGGCCCGGATGGCTTTACTGGACTTTTTCTAAAGAGATGCTGGCCAATCATTAAGGACGATTTTTACAACCTTTGCCATCAATTCCATAACGGTGATCTCAGCCTGGAAAGCATTAATGATGGATTCATAACTCTCATTCCCAAAACTGGATCACCTGAAACTATTAATGACTACAGACCGATCACTCTTTTAAATTGCTGCCTGAAAGTCATCACTAAGATCTTGGCAAATAGATTACAAAAATTCATTCTGAAGATTGTACACAGAAACCAATATGGGTTCCTAAAGGGGAGGACTATCCAGGACTGCCTCGCATGGGCCTACGAGTATATTTATCAATGCCAAACTTCTAAAAAAGAAATCATGCTTCTCAAGCTTGACTTTGCCAAAGCCTTCGATACAATTGAACATGATGCGATGATTGAGATTATGAAAAATATGGGATTCAATGACAAATGGCTCACCTGGATTCGCTGCATCTTTTCTTCCGCAAAATCCTCAGTCCTCCTAAATGCTACTCCTGGGCGCCAATTTATTTGCAAGTGTGGGGTCAGGCAGGGCCGGGGATCCTCTCTCGCCCCTCATTTTCGTGCTAGCGGCGGATCTCCTTCAAGCGGCCATCAACGATGCCTTTGCACGTCATCAAATACACCTGCCCTTCCCTTCTCCGCATCAAAAAGAGTACCCAGTCATCCAATACGCGGATGACACCATTCTCGTGTTACCTGCATGCACACAACATGCGACCGTTATCAAGGACATTTTGACAGACTATGCTACGTCCATTGGCTTGAAAATAAACTTTCACAAATCTACTCTCATTCCAATCAATTGTGATAATGGTAAGTCCGAAGAGATTGCCAATATCTTCGGATGTGTGGTCGGCAAGATGCCCTTCACATACCTAGGGCTCCCTCTTGGTACTACTCGTCCAACTGTTCTCGATCTCATGCCTCTGGTATGTTCCATGGAGAGAAGACTGACGGCTACTCTCAACATGATTCCATACGGTGGAAAGCTAAACCTGCTTAATGCGGTGATCACTTCGCTCATCATCTTTGCACTATGCACGCTTCGATTGCCTACCAAAATTATTGAGCTCCTAGACAAAATTAGAAGGAAATGCCTATGGACAAAGAAAACAGAGCAAGGAGACAAATGCAATTCTCTTGCTTCTTGGGAAATGGTTTGTCGTCCCAAGGAAAGTGGTGGATTGGGAGTGATTGATCTAAGGATCCAAGGCGATGCACTCTTGTTAAAGTATTTACATAAATTCTACAATAGATGGAACGTGCCTTGGGTGGAACTCATCTGGGAAACATACTACACGAATCAAATTCCGCATGCTGCAGACCCTTGTGGATCATTCTGGTGGCGAGACGTTGCCAAACTAATGCCAACCTATAGGGGTATCTCAAACGTTCATGTAACTAATGGATCTAATGTGCTCTTCTGGAAAGATTTATGGACTGATAACACACTTGATGAGAAGTACCCGCGTGCACTCTCTTACGCCATCAATGAAGATATATCTATGAAGGAATTCTTGTCCATCACGTCTCTGAGCGAGGCGTTTCATCTACCTCTCTCGACACAGGCCCATGCAGAGGTGCGTCAAATACAAGAGGACACGAGGGAAACGGTTCTCTCCAATGAGCCAGATATTTGGACATATTCTTGGGGCACAGAAAGCTACACAGCTCATAGATACTACACTTTCTACTTCAGAGAAGTTAGGGCTCATGAGGTGTTTGGCTGGCTATAGAAATCAAAAGCCACCATGAAAATTAAAGTCTTTGGTTGGTTGCTCCTTTCTGATCGACTAAACACGCGAAATATGCTCAAAAGGAGGCACTACAATATAGGAAATGACTATGATTGCATCTTATGTGGACTACACATCGAGGAAACACTGGAGCACCTCTTCTTTGAGTGTCAATTTAGTACTGAATGCTGGTCCAGCCTTGGAATTCTGTGGAATCAGGGACACCCTCGCCTGCAAAATGTTGTGTTTGCCAAAAACAACTGGAACAGGCCTCTCTTCATGGAGCTATTTCTGACTGCAGCCTGGAGTATCTGGAAAGAACGTAACAACAAACACTTAAGGGGGATGAGGCCCTCGAAGACTTCATGGTTAGATAGGCTTAAGACTGATTTTTCTCTCCTTGCCTATAGGGTTAAGGAAAAGCATAAATATCTCATTCCACTCATCCTCTCCACTATATCTTGAGTTCTCCCTCACCTCCCAAAGGGAGGGTGAGTTGTAAAGACATCATGTAAAGCCCTCATGTAAATTGTCACCCCCCATCATATTAATACAAAAAACAGTAGGAGGTTCTCCTACTGTTAAAAGGTTCAAAAAAAATATGGGCAGATAAATCATGGATTAACCTATTTATGCCCGTTGCAATGCATGGACAATTTTGTTTTTAGTATAAATTTACATACATTAATCAAACTCATACAGAAAAAAGACCTTGGACAACTGGCTATCTTGTGACCAAGAAAAATTGAGCCACAAATTTAAGAGCACACACATTTATTTGGGCTTGTAGACACATAAGTTTAAAGCTTGTCAACAATACCAGATAAATACAGGAAAATGCATCATAGTATCGGAACTCAACATACAAGTTCACTGATCTTTAATGTTTGTAATTTGAATTAATTTGCTATATCTAAATATAAGCCACTCTCCACTTTTTTTTGGCGAAAAATGACCCAAATATGTTATAAAGGTTCATAAGATGTACAAAGCATCCCAAACATAACAATAATTACATCAAGGACTTTGCACCACCTAGAGCAAGCCACCGACGCACCGTTTCGCTGTTCCCCTATAGGAGTCAGCTTAATCTTGTCGATAACAGCCGAGAAGTCTTAGTGCACATGTACCTAAGGACCTGCGCCTCATAGCCGCGGTCATCACATTGAACCCTTGAATCAATCTAAAGCGCCCGACGCAAAATCTGGTCGTCGCACACGAACGACGAGAAACCCTAATTCCGATGACCCAAGGAGACGACGGAAATCTAGGCCATAGCTCTGTTGATTCCGTCCCGATGGACGAACTTGAGGTGAATCAGAGCCCAAAAGACTAGCTCAAAGATGAAACGCCGCCATCCACCCACATAGCGCCCCTACCAAAAAAAAAAACCTAACCTAAACTACTAGCCGGAGCCGGAGCACCGGGATCCTCTCCTGCCACCGGTCATCTAACCTAAACTATTAGCCGGAGCCGAGGCACTGACTGGGATCCTTTTCATGCCATTGGCCGCTCCATGGGTTCCTTGACGAAGCTTGGAGAGGATGATTGTCCTACCAATCGCAACCGCGAAAGGGAAAAAGAAACCTCCTAACAGGGAGGTAACGATTTCCTTTTTGATATGAGCTACTTCTCTGAAGGGTGGCATCAGTGACACTGTGGCACCTTCCTAGATCACGCCTATGGGTGTGACATCTGAGCCATGCTGCTTGGACAGTGTGCAAAGACCAAGGGAGATGTTCTCTTTATTTTCTTTTGGACAGAGATGTTCTGTTTAATTATCTAGAAAATACTCCATCCGTCATGAGGGAGAACTACACTAACAAGCCATATATCTAGACATTACCATAATCATCACCATCATCAGCAGAATTATGCAGAAACCAGACAGCACCCACGATAAATCCAGGAGCTATCAACAATGTGATTTGGCCTTATTTAAGGAGCTACCAACACAATGTGTTCTGAACAAGATTGCACAGAACGATGCCGGAAGGAGATAAAAAGAGTTGACTGACATATTCAAATCTTGAGGCTTTCGCCACTCGGGTACAATTATGTTAGCGAAACATCTGTTCGATCAACTCCACAGAAGCAAAACAACGATGACAACAAAGTTCCCTCTAATCGCTCCTACAAGCCCACACATTGTGATCGTGTGGGGCATTTTTAACTCTAAGGAAAGTTTCCAGAACACAGTGAAGAACAGGCACATCTCATCGCATGGTGACTAAAGCAGCCGCGTCGAAGGGCTTCACTTCTTCCTCTTCTTCGGGGGCTGGAGCGAGTCCTCGTCGTCGTCCTCCTCGTCATTGTCGTTGTCCTGGTCGTCATCCTCCTCTTCTACTCCATCCTCATCGTCTTCAGCAGCGACTTCATCGTCATCATCGTCATCGTCCTCATTGTCATCGTCGTCGTCGTCGTCATCATCGTCGTCACCTCCTCCACCTTCCTGCTCCTCTTGTTCTTCCTCATCATCCTCGCCATTCTCCTCACCCTCGCCTATTTGTTTCTTCTTGGCGTCACTGGCCTTGGGGTTGTCATACTCCTCTCCTTCCGAGATTTCCTCTTCGCCCTCCGCGAAGTCGCCATCCTCGTCCCCGTCATCATCTTCGCCATCTTCATCACCAGCATCAGTAGGGGCAGATTCATCGCCCCTCTTTCCACCCATCTTGAAGTCTGGCATACCACAAATAATGCCCTGTACAACAATCAGGCAAACATAGTTAAGTCACAATACCAACATCCAGACCAAAGCTTGAAAACAAAACCTGAAAAACCCACAAACACAACACAAGAACAAAGGATTAATAAAAGTGACCAAAAGCTAGTCAGTAACAAGCGGCATGGAAGCAGATCATGCGTTTTTCTTATGGTAAACTCAGCAAGTCATATTAGTGAGCAAAAAGAGCAGAGCTCAATAAACAACAACCCTGCTTGCTATCCTAGAATCGGCTGCTGTGCACTGTTTGTCAGCGCTTATCACTTTAGCAGGAAAGGAGCAGACCAGCTGAAGCTTCAGGCTAGTGTAGCCTGATCTCACCCCTCAGTTCCTCACTTATAAAGAGGCTGAACAACCTCAGTTTTATCACTTATACACAGCTCAGCCAGTTTACCTTCAACCCATATATCTTCTGAATCCCTCCGTTCCTAAATATAAGTCTTTTTAGAGATTCCACTACAAATTACATATGGATGTATATAGACATATTTTAGAGTGTAGATTCACTCATTTTACTCCGTATGTAGCCCATAGTGGAATATCTAAAAAGACTTATATTTAGGACACAAAGATCTACCTCCATAACCACAAGCATGTCCATGCAGTTCCATACCTTGTATGCTACTCTGGACCATGTTGTGGTTGGGAGCACAGAAATGACAAAACCATGTGGTGCTCACTTGCAGCGAAGCCCCTTGGCTTTGTGGACAAACATGGACAGTGAGAGGAGAAAGCGACCCTATCACAAATATCTCTAGTCAGAGGACCCCCACCGCAAATAATTACAGAAAAGTCCCCTGTGTCACTCTCAATGGCGAGCAGGCACAGACAGGTGGGGCCGTGGGCGCGACAGCTCTCGCGTCAAAGACAGCCTGGCTCACGCTTAAGAAAGTGATTAACCGTAGCATAATACGCACGTATACCGTCACTTGACTACATGTTAAGCTACGAAGTTTTTTCTTCAGGGAGAGAGAGAGAGCATCTCTGAAGGCATATTCGCGTGGCCTGTGGGGAGCGAATATTCGGGCCCGGGTGGCAAGGAGCTGTAATAAAGAAGCAAGCTGCAAGGAGCGGGCTGAGGCAGGGCCCACCCACACGGAACTGAAGCCCACAACCGAAAACCGCAGCCTAGAGCGCACCACACGGTTCCGCATCCGGAAAAGTCCAAACCATATCTCACTCTCGCAACGGTACAAAAGCTGGATGGAACGGCCGTGATATTATTTTTTTCTTTCACACATCTTTTTTCGTATATAAAAAAATACACGCATGCTACTCGAGGATGAAAAAAAGAACATCAAAGTAACCCACACGAAAATAGTAGTAAAACGACAGAGAGATGTGATTTTTGCCGCACGGATTTCGTTTGGGCTTTACCTCGGTGTCGGTGCCGGTGCCGACGGTGAGCAGGTCGGCGAGGACGTCGTCGTCGCCGGCGGCGGGGTGCATGGCGGTGTCCATCTGCAGGGGCTGAACACGTGGGCAGGCAGGAGAAATCAACACGTCAGTCACAGAGACGGGGCTTTACTTTTACCGTTAGTTAGTAGCCAGAGGCAGGAGCACACAAGCAGCAGGAAACCTTAAAACCTCCGCCCGCAACATTTTACTTTCCCAACAAGGTTTGGGCCGGCAGAAAAAAAGCGGTTCTCCCCAGAGAAGTTGTTGCACCTAATTCTAGCAAAAAATCCACCCTATCCTCCGCTGCTAGCAGGTCAGAGAACAGAGGCGAAAACACATATTTTCTTCTGAACAGATGGTACTACTGCCACTAGCTAGCTCACAGAAGTGCCAGGCAAAGATAAGAGAGAAAACGAGTATACAGAAAACGAGGAAGAAGAGCAGGAGTATATTTCTCTCAGCGAGTGAGAAAATCTGTGCTGAAGCCTGACGGTTTCAGACTCTGCAGGTGCACACAAACGAGCTCATAGCACAATTTGCCATGGCCTGCCAGAGCAGAGCCTAGAACAGGTGCGAAATCCAACCTCTCGGCAGCTAGGGTTAATTGACAGGAGGAACAAAAGAGATATGATTATGCAATATGCATACTACTAGTAGCAGTCGTGAAAAGTAGTTGAGATGCGTTAATAAACGCGAGATAAACAGGAGAGGTTAGTTACCTTGTTGTTGTGAGGAGGCAGAGACTGCAACAGACCACAGATCTGGAGGTCTCGAGGATATATGAGCGCTCTCAACGGGCAGAACTAGGCCGACTCCATGGGAGGAAGGAGAGAAAGAGGATGCTGGAGAGAGAGAGAGAGAGGATAGAGGAGCGGGCAGCACGGGCAGAAGGGGCAGGTGGGCAGTGATGTGTGCGCGGAGGGCAGACGCGTGAATTCTCCGCTAACCCGAGGACCCGACCGAGATTTTGTGCCGCTGGTTTGTAGAAGGACCCGGTGCATGGCAGGAAATCCGTTCGAGAGAGAGGCGGAAGGAAAGGGATCATCATCGTCGGATCAAACGGCCAGCGTGAAGCCAGGCCGCGCCAGATCCCCACCGAGAGCGCCGGTCGTCGTCGCCCGCCCGTTGGGAGCGGAGCGGCCGCACCTGCGGGCCCCGGAGGTCATACACATCGCCCGGGACGGGAGCGCGTCATCGGCGGATTGCGCGTGACGTGTCCCCTCCGCGTCCTTGCACCGCATTGAGTAGTGGGAGCTCTTGAAAGAAAAAATGTTTATGTTGGAAAAAAAAAAGCATTGAAGGCTAGCGGCTGGGGTAGGTGAGAACACGGCCGTGACACATCGGGCAGAAGAGAAATATCTGTGCAACGTCAGGTCAGATCAGGTGGGAGCCCCGCCCGTTCTTCACGTAACACGGCAGGTCTAGCAGCACGCGTGCTTAACGGCGTCCATGGTGACAGCAAACGGGTCGACATGCCGCACCCTGCACTTCCGCCACTGACATGTGGGCCTGTTGAGATCCCGGCCCGCATGTCAGGTGCCCACCGTTAGGCAGCGCACGGCAAAGAAAGGAAAAATCTCGTTAACCACAAAGGCACCGTGTCACTTTGCGAGCTGGATGCTTGTGGCGGATGGCAAGTCGGGGAATAGGATTCCTAACTTCTGCAAGGCAGAAGAAACTTTGGATATCAGCTGATAAACACGCTCGAGTCAGCACCATTTAAAGAAAGGCTCTAGGTTGCCTGACCCACCGACCGCTCTGTGTGCCTCCTAAAATTCACGCTCTGCATAACCAAAACCCAAATCTACCTGTTCTCTCAGAAATCTACCCCAAACAAAAGACAAGATCCGACACCCAGCATGGCCTAATCGGTGCAGTAAAAATCCAGCCGAGTCGTCAAACTGGAGCTTCCCAGAAAAAACAGGTCCCAACAAACAGGGTATAAAGGACTTGAACAATATAATGCCATGACAACTGAAGCAATATGATTCCACGGGAAATGAAAACTTGTATGCATGCTTCACTTGCGTCATCACAGGATAATCTTCACTTGCTCAACATGTAAATAACTATAGACAGGAGTGCCTAATAATGGTTTTTTCAATCAAATTAACAAAGGCATCGTTCCCAACAATCCAGAACACAAGCTTTATGACAGTAAGAGTGCAACCATGATGCAGCAGAGCCATGCAACCGGCAAACTGTTCATACTGAACCTAATAAACGAAAAAAGACTCAAAAGCACATTACGGGTACATTTAACGCAGCATTACCACCACTACTTCAAAAGGACAAGAGAGGCAAAGGCAACTAAGACTATGGGCAAGCAGAAATGTGTTTATATAGCCAATAAAAGTTTGTTGCTTGTGACTTTCATCACTTCACGGCCCAAAAGGACTGCAATTTATGTGATTGTCTACATCCTGATTTGGCCATTGACTTTACTACTCCCTCCGATCCATATTAATTGACGCACTTAGCATCAATTAATATGGATCGGAGGGAGTAATTTCATAGACTGGCAAGGTTTAACAAATTTATATTCTAGTGCAGGAAAACATTCAGGCATTAAATTTATCTGTTGGCAGAACCATTGAAGCACTCATGAGATATTTGCCAGAACCGAACAGATACAGCATAGTGATTCCAAAACCATTTAATTTAATACCTGGGCAATGAATACTTCAGTTGCTAATTCTACCAGAGTTTTTCCCAGTTCGGTTTAGAAAAAGGAGATGCAGAGCTCTTTCTCAAATACTCAAAAGATACCACGGTATTGGAGAAACACCTGTTTATGAAACTGCTGTATTACTTGATGCCAAATGCGCTAGTATTTAAAAAACTAAGCTGCCAAACGTAGCATAAAGCATTGTCAAAACACACTCTGGCAGACCATCAAGAGAACAGGAAAAGAATCTAACACTTCATCCATTGGAAAGAGTCTAACAAAGTTTTTTTCAAGGCATAGTTTCCAACATCCCACAACAGAAGCTTTATGACAGTAGGATTGCAACCATAACGGTGTGGAAAGCAGAAAACAAAAGACGCCGATGCAGCAAGGGACAAACTCCTCACACTAAACATAAACAAAAAAGGCTCAAAAGCACAGCAATGGTAGCTACTTGAAAAGGATAAGTGAAGCAAGGTAACTAAGATTATGGGCAAGAAGCCGAGAAGAAACGTGTTTAGATAATTGAACTGACCAGCCTTAACAAATTTATATTCCAGTACTAGCGAAACATTCAGACGTTTATATGTTGGTAGAACCGCATAAATATTCATGAGATACTTGCCAGAACCAAACAAATACACGCTATCAAGGGCTCAAAGCATAAGCATTGTCAAAACACTCCGTCCGTTGGAAAGAAGAAAATTAATAAACAAATGAAAGACAGGTAGTAGCTCACTGCTGATTCCATAACTGGCCCGCTCTAAGCACCTTATTGAACTTCAACACCAACGCAGCCATGGTATGATAAAGTTCTTTATTCGAACCTAATTAGCTATTTCTGGATCCACACAACAAAAATGGGAAGTACGGAAAATATGCCTACAAATGTTCAACGATAGATCTTCAAATACATGGAGGCAAAAGCTGAATAACCAGCAGAGAAAATGCCAGATATCGGATAAGTCTCAACCTGGATTGGAAGGGAATGATTTTTATCATTTTTCCAGAGCCCAAATTGTTCAATCAAGCCCGCTATACAAAGCCAACATAACACGACATTGTTTACCAGTAGATTTCCGGTATGTTTGGACTGCTTGGTTAAAATCAAGACCATCAGCAAGAACATGGAGGCAAAACTAGCCTAAACTTGGATTGGAAGGGAATGATTTTTTTTCAAGCCCAAATTGCTCAATCAAACCCATTATACAAAGCCAACAAAACCCAACATTGTTTACAGACTTCTGGTGAAGTTTGTACTACTTGGTTAAAATCAAGATCATCAGCAAGAACATGGTGGCAAAACAAGCCTAAACTGGGTTTGGAAGGGAATGATTTTTATTATTTTTCTAGAGCCGAAATTATTCAATAAAACCAGCTACAAAAAGCCAACAAAACCCGACAATGTTAACAGTGGATAGACTTCTGCTGATGTTTGGACTAAGATCATCAGCAAAAACATAGAGGCAAAACAAGCCTGAACTTGGATTGGAAGGAAATGATTTACATCATATTTCTAGAGCCCAAATTGTTCAATCAAACCAGCTATACAAAGCCAACAAAACCCGACATTGTTTACCAGTAGACTTCTGGTGATGTTTGGACTGACCTGGTTAAAATCAAGAACATGAAGGCCAAACAAATTATCAAATCATTGCAAATCAAATATCAATTGTTGTTATTCTATAATTATCTATTTTGCTACACGTTTGTAGTTAGCTGATCAGCAAATGTAACACAAGCAATTAACATCATCGGAAATTTGATTCGTTTAGTGTGGTACAACAAAAAGAAATGCCTACCCAGGAAACTAATTATGAAAGGCCAAGGCATGACTGGTCTCGCAAAGAGACTGACCAAACATGAGTTCTGAATGCTATGCTTTGATCTTTTATAATAACATTGAAATTGAAGACACTTAGTTTGCACAGAACATGCTTTCAAGAGGTCATGTTTCTGATGAATTATGATCGGTTAAGAGACTGAATGTCGACACTACCATTAAAGTAAACAGGACCCACTTTAAGAAGCAACTTTAAGAGGCAACTTCCAAGGAGAATAAAGCTCCCTATAATTGAAGATTTTAAAGGCCACAGCTGTCAAACTCGGCGTCAAGTGAGAAATTACCAGAATGGTTTGATAAAATTTTATATTCGAATCTACTTCACTATTTCCAGATGTGCCTATTTCTTGCCTAAACATCAGACATATTTAAACTACGTCACTGTTGTCGTAACAAAAATGGAAAAAATGGACAACTGTGCAACATCAACTTCAGCTACCGCATCCAGGATTTTGCTACATACACAGCAACAAGCTGAATAACATGCAGAGAATATGATGGATATCAGATAATTCTCTACTTGGATTGGAACGCAATGATTTTTATCATTTTTGTAGAGCCCAAATTGTTAATCAAACCCACTATACAAACGCAACATAAGACAGCATTGTTGACCAGTACACTTACGGACTGCTTGGCTGAAACCAAGACCACCAGCAAGAACAGGGAGGTGAAAAGAAGATCAAATCATTTCAAAAAAATATGAATATACCATTACCGAATAATTAATCAATTTAGGAACCTACTTACGAAAAGCCAAGGCACAACTGGTTGCGCAATGAGACTTAACAAACATGAGTTCAAGATACTTTTTAAAGAACATGCCTCAAAGAGAATGTTCCTTATGAATTACGATCAGTTGAGAAACTGATCGTCGAGTTGGCTATAGGTGTTGTGCGCGGGCGTGCACCAAGCCTGCTACCTGTGTACAAGCCCTGTGCTCTGCAGTGGGCCTCATGGTTGTCTCTCCTTAACTATAAAGCCACCACAGCTAGCACCTATTGGTCTAGTTTCTTTTAATGAATTATGATCAGTTAATCACCACCCTTAAGTGCACACAGCCGATTTGAGATTGTATATAATGTGGCGCGCTTTAAACCTATTGTCTCATGGCCAAAGTAAAACAGTGGCCACTTTAAGAAGCAACTTCCAAGAGAATAAAGCTCCCTATAATTGAAGATTTAAAAGCCCACAGCTGTCAAACTCAAGCTCAAGCCAGAAATTACCAGGATGGATGCAAAAAGATATGGATATCCCATTCCTACAAATCCCACTGCAACTGCAACCAGAATGAGATCAAGTGCCCAGAAACCATTCGACATTATCATTAAGACCAGACGACAACCCAAGTAGCCAAATACAGATACTTGCAGTACATGAAACCAACTACAGAACTATAAGGTACATGATGAAGTTGCAACTGGAAAAGTACATAGTTGGCAATAGAAACAACATAAATACTTCAAGAAAGTTCCTTCTGCAAATACTGCCACAAAGGTATCTGATTCGAAAGCATCTGACAGTAAAAGTCAACAGCCCTTCTGCAATACTTCGGCACCAACACAGGTTCAAAATCCATCCGAATGCAAAACCACACGAACGAACCACGACCAGCAGATGCCAAACTAAAAACATAGGGAGAATCAATCAGAAATCTATAGAGCAAAATCACCAACTCAGATAGAATGCATAGAGATTGAAAGAACTCAAATCAATAGTAGTGAGTGTGGCATTGGAATGGAAGAGGCTGTGAGTTGATATACCTAGTGCTGTCAATAGCCACCCTGAAAACCAGTGCCACCAATCTGGGTATTGGACACTTGGCCCTGCCCAGCAGCCCCAGCCTGATAACCACCAGCAGCACCAGTGGCCGCTGCAGTAGTGCCCGTTTGGGAAGCTGCTTGGCCGACCTGAAACCCAGCAGAAGTGGGGAACCCAGGTGTCCCCTGAAAACCAGGAGGCCCTCCTTGATATGCTGCAGCTCCCTGAAGACCTGCTGCATTTGGAAAATTGACGCCAGCAGCCCCAAACCCTTGTGTCCCAAAGCCCTGAGCTCCAAAACCAGGAATGCCAGCTTGCCCCCCGGCGCCCAATGCAGCAGCAGCAAAAGCTGGATTTAGCGATGCAAGCATGGCTGGGTTCTGCATCGCGGCTGCCATCATGGCCAGCATTGCAGTATTGGGCTGCGCAAATGCTTGCTGCTGTGCACCCATCCCCAGCAAGGCAGCTTGCTGGGCGAACCCCATGTCATGAACAGCAGTGGCACCATACGCTGATGGATCATATGGATTAATGGCGGCAATAGAGGGCACGGTCATTTGTGTAGAAGCAGCGGTGGCATTGGCATTGTTAGCATTCGAGTTCGACCCAGATGAGCCCTTTGTCCTCCCATCTATGGCCTTCTGCACATTGAGCATCTTGCCATCAAAATTCCTCATAGGCTCCTCCAGGGCACGGCGAGCACTGTCCACAGACTTGTAAACGAACAGCGCAAACCCCTTGGGCTTGCCGGTGCTCTTGTCAAAGCCCAGCGGCCCCTCTTCAATCTCACCAAACTGCGAGAAGTACTCATAGAGGCGATTTACATCAACATCAGCGTGCACGTTGCCAACAAAGATCTTGCGCTGCATGTTGTCAGGCAGCGAGGAGGAGGAAGCGGGGGCGCTGTTGTTGGTGGCGCCCGAGCTGGCGTTGGCGTTGGAGCTAGGGTTCTGGGACTGGGAGGCCGGGGGAGCGGGGCCCGAGGCGGCGAGGTGGCAGAAGGCGAGGCGGCCGCCGATTTCGAGCTGGGGGCGGCGGAGGGCGCGGAGCGCCGAGGTGCGGGACTGGTAGAGGACGAAGCCGTAGCCCTTGGACTTGCCGGACTGCTTGTCCGTGATGACGCGGCAGTCCTCGAGCTCGCCGAAGCGGGAGAAGGCGGAGCGGAGGTCCTCGACGCCGGCGCCCCAGCCGAGGCCGTGCACGAAGAGCTTCCTGCTGGCGGGGTCGGACTCGGCCGCGCGGCGCACGGCCGCCATGGTGGCGGGGCTGGCCTCGGCGGCCGCGCGGAGCAGCGCGACGAGCTGCTCCCGGGAGAGCGGCTCGAGCAGCTTGGTGACGTCCTCCTCCTCGTAGTCGTAGGCGAGGTCCTCGTCCTCCAGAGCGGCGGCGGCGGCGGCGTCCGCGGCCGGCTCCGGGGGGTCGTCGGTGATGGGGTAGTAGATGGTCCCGACGCGGGGCTTCTGCTCGGGCTTCTCGTGGTGGGCGGCGGGGTCGGCGCCGGCGGCCGCCGCCGGATCCGCCTTCCGCTTCTTCGGCGCCATGGGGGCGGGGCGGGGAGGGGGGAGGCGAGCTAGGGTTTTAGGTTCGGCGCAGGTGCGGGGTGGAGGCGGAGGCGGAGATTGGGATTTCCAGACACGCTGTCACGGGCGAGCCGAGAGGATTGGGGTTGGACTAATAACGTGTGGGACACAGGCGGCAGGCAGGCCGGCGGCGGCACACGGCCCATGAAAACCTGGGCCGGTTTGTAGGAGGCGTTCCTACCATACACTATAATCATCTTGGGCTGGGATCTCAAAAAACCTAAGCTCTGTTTGGATGCCATTATTGTGATGCAAGAACTGAATTGGGTGAACAATAGCAAGTGGGAATTGTAATGGGCTTCGATTCACATAAAAAAGAAACAAATGGGCTTCGACTCAAGTTGTGTTGTTCGGCTGTGAGATGTAATTGCTAGTTGGAATCAAGTCAGGTGGCCAATTCAAACTCCGAGAGCAACTAATTAATGAATTTTTTTTTCCGCACGCGTTTTCTGCTTTTTTAATGGGTTTTTTCCCGGTTTTTCCGACGTTTTGGTTTTCCACCGGTCTTCCTTAGCTTTTCGATAAAAAAAATCATGAAAAAAATTGAGCAAAAAAAACACGTTTTTCTTTCTTTCGCGAGAGTCACGGTCTTGCTTTCGCGAGAGGCACGGTTTTGCTTTCGTGAGAGTCACGCCCGTGCCTCTCGGAAACGGAAAAAAACGCGTTTTCTATTTATTTTTTTTGTTTCGCGAGTCACGGTTTTGCTTCCGCGAGAGGCACGGTTGTGCTTTCACGTGAGTCATGGTCGTGCCTCTCGGAAACGGAAAAAAACTTTTTTTTTGTTTTTTTTCGTTCGCGAGTCACGGTTTTGCTTCCGCGAGAGGCCCGGTTGTGCTTTCGCGAGAGTCACGGCCGTGCCTCTCGGAAACGGAAAAAAGAACGCGTTTTCTGTTTTTCTTTTCTTTCGCGAGAGTCACGGTTTTGCTTCCGCAAGAGGCACGGTTGTGCTTTCGCGAGAGTCATGGCCGTGCCTCCTCGGAAACAAAAAAAAACGTGTTTTCTCTTTTTTTTCCTTCCGCGAGAGTCATGGTTTTGCTCACGGTTGTGATTTCATGGGAGGCACGGGCGTGCCTCTTTCGAAAGGGAAAAAACCCGTGCTCTCGGTTCGGTTTTTTCGTTTGTTTTTTTTTTGAAAAAAAAACAAACGTCAAAACCTATCAACATGGGATCTAGTTTTAAAGATCTCGACGCGAGGAATCCAACGGTGAAAGCGGTTCGAGATTTGGACGCTAAGAGATAAAACGTTTTGAATAAACAGATCTACGAAAAAAAGGGAAAACTCCCAGGTTGCGACAAATGGCACATATGCAACGCGCCACTTGTTGCAACTTGAGGAGGTTGGAGTGATCTTCGCAACAAGTACTCCTCAACTAGTGATTTCGTCAAAATAACATGCTCCCTTCTTTTCGGTTTGTTAAGCTAAGCAAAATTTCGGATCCCAATTTATTAGGCACTACAGTCAAGTCGCAATTATTTCATGTCGTTCTACCCCGCCCCCACCTTAAATGGTGCTCGTGTAATCTTAACTTTTTTTATTAGCCATGCATATGTGGGCTGTTAGGCGTAAGGGGAAGGAGAGAGCATGCACGCGAAACGTTAACCGCAAGCAGGGAGGGGTGGATCTGGCATGTGTGATCCAAATTTACATGCAAGCAAAAGTGAAAATAACCGCTGCCAGTAACCTTCATGGTTTCTCTTGGAACATTTCACTAGTAGAAAAAGAGGCTTCCATACGCCCCCATTAGTCCCCAAAATAATCGAACCGCGACCAAAGGGGTCTTTAGTCGCGGTTCGGGAGAAGACCCGCGACCAACTATCTGGGCCCAGCGCGCG